>NW_004797568.1:429711-440024 GCF_000002075.1 Aplysia californica | reverse complement strand
GGTATAAATGGACCGGACTGTTCATAATCTTGGGGTGGTGTGCTATGTGACAATGTATCTTGATTTTTTAATGTATTCAAATTTTGCTTATTTTCCTCATAGCATGTAGTGTTCTTTTGCATACGAGACATACTTCTTTGAGGCAATCTCATCTATTTTTATTGATCAGTTTCTTCAGTCTTAGGTAGAGAGTTATGGGGAAAAAAATTCTCAAGCATCAGCCTCAGCAAATCTGTTTTCAACAACTTTCAACAGCCAAAATGCTTATGTGGACAAATTTATTTATAAAGATCTTTAACTTTATATTACTGATCCAAGGAGACTGGGTGCTCAAGCATACTTGACCTTAAATTAAACAGCAAAAAGTTTTCCATCTGACTCCATTGAGTATAGTGTGTACTGATCTCAGCTTGTAGAAAAAAGGAAATGAATATAATGAAAAACCCATGTCTAAATATTCATCTATTCTATGTTTCAGGTTTGGTCTCTGTTCTCCAGTGAAGAGTTGAAAATGTTTGAGCTGGGCACTGCTGTCACCTCTGTAGTAATGGATCACAGCGAACTCACCTTGTATGCAGGAGATGCCAATGGAAACGTCTTCTCTATTGATTTACACCACAAAGTAATTTGATTGACATTTTTGTTTCTTTTGTTTTGTCTTCTCTATTGATTTACACCACCAAGTAATTTGATAGACGTTTTTGTTTCTTTCAATAGATGATAGATATACTAACCTTCTCATACTTAGAAATATGGTGAAATGTCAACATAATAAGAAGGAAAGAACTTTACTCTCTTCCTTCAGTTCAGATAAACTTTACTTACTATTGTACTGTCTTTCAGAATTTGAAAAAAATTTTTTTTTCTTTTTTTTCACTTTTCTTTTCTGTTTTCTGTTATTGTTAGGGTAAGGGATTAAGTGCTGCTATCTTCGCTACAAGTGTTCATGTTAACTCAATTTGTTTTCCTAAGTATTACATTGTTTTTCTGAATTTTTATTTCCCCAGCCAGCTGTTAGATCAGTTCACTTAGATGTGAGAGAACCAAGTGATGGCTTCATTGTCTATCCAGCACATTCGTAAGTGTTGATATTTTCTGTACAATGAAGCTCTTATTGTGGGGGGATGAAGGATCCTATGAAAGTCAGGATTTCCACTATGAGATTGTTTTGTTGGGGTTTTTTTTTTTGTCACCTACCAAATGTTCAAGATTCTAGGTCAAAGCTTCTCAAACGCTCATGCATATTTTATTTCTACTTGTATACCTGATGTCACTTTAAAGTTTTCCCTCTTTGCTCTGTAGTCCACAAGTTCATTTCTCAAATCCTGCTACTCCTGGCAAATTCTGTTTTCCTATTCTTACCCCCATGTTTCATAGCTTTGTCTCATTCTCTCATATATAATGTAAAAACTGCCTTGATGTGTATTACACTGAACAAGTTGAGGTATATATACATATTATGCTGTCCTACCAGCTTAGGCACAACTCCCTTATGGGTAGAATGTGCATGTACATGTTTGTCTCATCCACTTTGACAAGGGAGTGATTTCTTTACTGCATACTCATGAAACCTCCTCTCCAGCTCTCTTTAAAACTGATTTATCCATAAAGGGTCTGGTCTTGAAAAAATATAGACCTCCAAAAACCTCATAGTTTTGCCAGTCTTTGAAATTAATGTCTTTTAGGACATTTCACCCAAATAAATACAGGTTAGTAAAGAGTAGAGAGATAAATGTGTGTGTGTGTGTGCCTGGTGAAAGGTACCAAATGACGCATTTTAAAGAGTCCTGGGTTTTGGGGGGTTTTTTTTGCATTTTCGTGTAAAGGGATCATTTCTGAAGAATATGTTTTTTGAATTTTTAGGATATCTTCAGTGGTTTTTTGAGATATGGTTGATTTTGTAAGGCAGGGTATGGATACAAAGCTCTGGGAAAACGGCTTTAAAGGTTCCCCTTTGTTTCTGCTTCAAATAGATTGATCTACGCTTCAACACGATCTGACAACACATTCGCTACTCACAAATCAACTTTAAAAAGCAGCTAAGATAAAAGAACAGCTTCCAAATGTTTATATTGCGTCTTCAAAACAAATTCGCCACCACCTTGAGCAAGAATTTTCAAGAAATTAGATCTAGGTTTTGTTTTAGTAGAGGTTTTACTGCACTCGCAACTGCGTAAAGTGAATGAGCGCCAGAAGATTAGAGGTGTTGTTAGGCCTACAAGAGAGTAACAAACATAAAAAAGAAGGAGAGATAAGGACGATAGAAGTTTGATCGGAAAGAAGGAGCAAACCACTCCAGAGCACCTGCCAACCACCCACATCTAGGTTTGGGCAGGGAAAAAATGTGCGATACAATTTGCTCTAAAAAAACCCGAAAGGGTATAGATGCACAAAGCTTTGCTTTGTTTACACGTTCTAGATATTCATGTGCACTACTCGCCATTAGAGAGGGGAGAGAATGACCTAAATTTTGGTATGCATTGTGATTTGGTAGACTTTATGAATGGACAAGAGAAACAATCCACAGTGTGCACTCGGAAAACCTATTTTCTCACACATTATTTAGGATTATGCAATATACCTTGTGTTATAAAACATCATTATAAATATGTTTTAAAGTAAAGGAAACTCAAGTGCTTGTTAGTAATGTAATCAATGTATTAATGGCTTAAGAATCCATTTTTAATGGAGCTTAGTTTTTGTCAAAAATTCTATTTTTAACCTTTGGCGTCTTTTGGTGCCTTTCACCAGGCACGCTCACAAATAAGTACCGGCCGAATTGTGCAGAAAACCTTTTGATAAACACACACTGAAACAATATGTTTGTCACTTGTCTCATTCTTTAATTGATACAGCAGCATGTTTTTCTTTTGACAACGAATATACTTTGTTCTTGCTTGAACTTGCTGCCGTGATGTCATCTGTTTTGAATTGATTTTTTTTGTTTGTTGTGTCTTTGCTTACTTTCCCTTTTTAAAAATATGGTCTTTACATATTATTCATTCTCAGTGCAGCTGTGCGACGCCTTTGCCTCAGTCAAGACAATGTCCGCATTGTGTCTGCATCGGATGACATGACAGTAAAAATATGGAGTTTAATTTCCACTGTTCATCCCATCACAATTGATCTAAATGGTGAGTTTGTTTCTTTTCCACATTTGTAAGTTTTTCCAAGAGACAAGAGTGATGCTTTGAATATACTGTGTACTAAGGTGTTTTTTTTAGAGAGAGGGTGGACGAAGTTGCGATTTTTGCTAGTATCTTGATTTCTGCACTGTATGGCATTAGAGTTCAACTGCACTTAAAAATGAGATAGCTGTGTACAAATATACATTTAAAAGTATGTCAGAAAACATACATGACCCTGGGCAACTCTAATTGCAAATTCAAAAGTTCTCAAAAAAAGGAAATGGGCGGGATGAGGAAAAAAAAGAAGTGCACAAAATGTTTTGTTTATCTTGTGTGCAGTACTTTGTTCAATGAGGACTGTACTCTAAATGCATTATATTTATGGAAAAGATTGATGGCTTCCAGTGCAGCTTAAATGATCCAGCCAAAATTATTAACCAGTTAATACCAGTGGAATATAGAACTGGGATTTTATTTGTCTTTTTCTATCATGAGTCTTAAAACTTATTATGTTGTAATTGGCATTTTGTCCTGAACATTGCTTTTGTCTTATAGTTCCTACTTCTCTCAAATTAGGCTTCTTATCTATATATGAGGCAGTGTGGTGAAATCAGGCGCTCGTCAAAATAATGAAATCGATGAAACAGGCATTTTTTCCTCCAGTTTGGCAATTTTTGTTGATTTTTTGTTTTTTTGCTCAACATATTTTATGGCAATATAAAAACACATTTACATGTAAAATTTACTGAAAAACGTTTAATGGCATAAAATATTTAAATTGTCAGTTTTCAAGGACTCCAGCTATAGAAGTTACCAAATTTTGGTGGCCTTTTTCTCGCAAATTTACCTCAGAAATCAGGTTACCCCCACCTCCTTCAAACGCAACTATCTCGACTTCTATTCAAGACAGATGGGTATTTTTTTCTTTGAAAGAAAGAGAAATAAATAAGCTTTAAGATTATACCAATAACTCCATATACCCAGAAATTGACAAGCGCCTGATTCCACCATATCTTGACACATGATATTTTGTTACTCATTGTCTTCATCTCTGTATTCACCACAATCTTCATTATCAAATTGTTGATTTTTTTTTAATCGTTGAGCTAGAGGTTATTATTATATGATTAATAGTTGGGTTTTTTAGGACAAGCCAATATTTTCTGAGCATTTGAAATGAATCCAGAGTAAAGAAATTTTTATAGTAATGATTTTTAAAGAATATATGTTAAAATTTATGTTACTCAGTAAGTTTAAACTTTTCCACAGAGCAAGTGTGTGATCTTCTGGTGACCCCTGTACCTGCTGCTCTTGTAAACCCTGATGCAAAGCCTCGTGTATTCCTCTCAAATCTCAAACGCAACATACATGAAGTAGAGGCTGATGGTGCTGAGGATGAAATCTTTATCGATATTCCTGTGAAATTGCCGGTTAGTATTTAGAGTTACTGCATGAGGCTTAGGCTTAAGAGGCTGAAAATCTTTATTTTTCATTTTATGTTTCACTTTTTAGTTGTTCCCTTGCATTCTGGAGAGGATTTGTTATTGTTTGAAGTTTTACATCCTTCCAGACAACATGTAGGTCACTGTTAACCATTTGGTCCCAGTCCAGGACACCTTGAATGTGTGAGAAGATCTATTCCATGAAGGATGAGCCTGGATTAGAAGCTCAAAGTTCCATGTGGCTGATTGATTCGTAACCAACTGAGCCAGATAGGTCACCTGAGTCATAGAGCACTATATTTGGTAAAAAAGTGAAGTTCTTTTCTTACTTTAAGCAAGTAATATTTTGGGTTGTTGGGGAGGAAAGTTTACTTGAAGAATAGTTTTGTTTTCATTTAATTTTAATAAGCATATGATAAGAGGCTAAAGATCTGTGAAGAAGAACATTTCATCGTAAGTAAGTCTGATTTAAGTAAATATATTATTTGCCAGTCTATTTTTGTCCTAATTCTGTTATTCTGTCCACTTATTGAAGTTACTATAAAAGGAAGTAGAATTGCAATATTATCATTTTTATGTAGAAAGAGATTTGCCGTAAGTGCAGATCATTTTAAGGCTGAGACAACACCAAAAAAGGTTTGCTCGAACATGAGGAAATAGTGTGTAAGATGCTCATGTCACCCATTCAATGAAGTTCTCAAAACTTGAAAAAAATATGGCATGGGTTGCTGTTGGTCCGGAGATAGAGGACTATACCGACCTAAGATATGCCTCTTGGTTATGGTTTTGATTGTTTGTTTTTTGTTGGTTTGGGGGGGGGTTGTTCTTCTTCTTTTTTTTTGGGGGGGGGGGGGTAATACATGCGCCATCTTGTTAAATTTTATCCCTTCTTAGAACTTTTACATACCTGTACTTTGTTGTGACATAGCACTTGCTTTTTTAAAATCTAGTATTTCTGACATTTTCAGAGTATTCATTTCCTTGCACTTTATTACCTTTTTTTCCATTAACTTTTAAATTCACAGCAGGTCTCAAAGCCACAGATGCAGATGCCTACCTCAGGGGTGGAAGAAACCAGTGTCACAATGCAAGGGAACAATTCATCACTTTTGAAGGTAATATTAAATATTACGTATTTCTGAGATTTTGGGATGTTAATCATCTTCAGTAATTTTTTCAAGATCCATATATGTGTGGTTGTATGCGAGTATGTATGTGTGTGCATACATTATGCAGTGGTTGCTGCTTATGATGATGTCACAGGTACACAGTTAGAACTCAATGATAATAAAACTAGATCTATATTGTTCTCTGATAATGATCGTGGGACACATAAAAATGGCGTTATTTTTTTCTGAAATCTCCATTTCGGCTAAAACTTCTGTCCATAAGATGTTCAGACTGCTTTCTTAACTCACCCAGCCCTAACGCTGATAATATCGGTGTGTACACGCAACGCCGACAGTATCGGTATGGAAAATTTTGCTCTCGTGACCGAAATAACTACTTTTGTGTGGAGCAGACTATAACCTAATTGGAAGAGTAACCTTTTTTCGATTGAAACAGACTATGAACAGAAGCGAAAGCCCAAATTTAAAACAAAGAAAGACATATTTGTGAACCCTGTGAGGGGGTGTGAAATTTGAATGCACTTCTTTTCTTCGCTTTTTGTTTACTTTTTGACTCTGCATATAGACCTTTTTCCATGGAGTATTGCATAAAAACTGTGACATATTTTGCCTTCAAATTTTCAATACACACAAATAAAGGTCTGAATAAAATGTGTATCAAATTTGGGAACAATATGTTAATATTTAGGGTTTTTTTCACTTTTTCAAAACGAGGTAAAAATCTCTAGGGAGAGCTGACAACCTGGAAGTGTAGGCCTAGGGTTGAGTGAGTTAAAGATGATGTGGAGTCCATATATGTCTGCTGTAGCCTGGTCAAGTTATTATGTTTCAGATTTTAAAACTTTGACAGACAAAAAAATTGGGGGGAAATGTCCAAGTATTTCCAAATGTTTTGTACTTTCATTTTATGTTTCATTTTTCAATTGTTCCCTTGCATTCTGGAAAAGATATGAAATTACCTGTTATTGTCTTCAAATTTGTGTTTAGATTTTGTTTTAACCATTGTCCAGGGGCTCTCGTGGCCTAGAGGTTAAGGTGCTGGCCTCTCTTTCAAAGGTTCCAGGTTTGAATCCGGGTAGCGACAGAAAAATTTTCTTTAAAATTGTCTCCTTTCACCTTTTTTCCTGCTTTCTAGCAATGTTCTGTCATCTGCTTTCGTCTCTACTTTCTGCCCCCACCCTCCTTTGCCCCCTCCTCTGGGCTCCTGACTCTTTCGGCAGCCTTTCTACAGCTACTCCTTGGCTCCTTCTTACTGCTGTCTTTCAGCCACACCCCTGATCTTCTGGTAGGAAAGATCTACACCTAGCCTTCTCAGACAACGGCGAAAAATCTCGGAGGTCCCGCGTGCAAGTTGCGCTTGTTAAAGATCCCTTGGTGGTCTAAAATCGATTAGAGTAGGCTTCGGCCGCCACCCGAGCAAATTTCAAAATTTCCTACCAACTGAAAATGTTTGGTGTGCCCCGCACGCTTATATGACCTTATGCAGTTGCGAGCGCCATAAAACGCTTACAAAAAATAGAAAAATATAAAAAACATTGTTCCTATACATGTACAGTAGGTTGTTATCTTTCTCCACATAATTTTTATTTTTACATTATTACTTCAGATTTGTTCTTTTGTTTTAAAATGTTTTTAAGACTTTCACCGTTATAACATGACTTTTATTATATTTTTACTTCCTGCAGAAGCACCCAGATGTTGTCAGCTTGAAGGATAAAGCAAACAAGTTGAAGAAAGCAAATGAAGAAATCTATCAATTTGCTCTCAAAGAAATTATTAAATAAAACATTGTAAAAGAAAAAAGTATTGTTCATGTCTTTTTCATCAGAATATTATTCTGATATAAGTAGGTTGAGAAGACTCTGTTCTGTTACAAGAGACAATTGTCTTTGTGCTTTGTAAGTGTACATCAAAGCAGATGGTTGGTGGGTGCTCTGGTGTGGTTTGAAGTGTACATCAAAGCAGATGGTTGGTGGGTGCTCTGGTGTGGTTTGAAGTGTACATCAAAGCAGATAGTTGGTGGGTGCTCTGGTGTGGTTTGTGAAGTGTACATCAAAGCAGATGGTTGGTGGGTGCTCTGGTGCGGTTTGCTCCTTCTCTCCTATCAAACATCTATCGTCGTGATCTCTCCTCCTTTTTTGTGTTTGTTACTCTCATATAATCCTCAAATCTTCATCACTTATATGACCTTTTTGTGTTTTAAGTGCTTTATGCTATTATCATGGGCAGGGTAAATCTGATTAAAACTGTCTAATTTCATGTATGTTCCTGACTCTGGTCAATTACTATTTGTTTATTACAACTTATAAAAATGTTCAACCCATTGACATCTGCGGTGTAGTGGTCAGGCACTTCACTGTCACACGCAGGAAACCTAAGTATCTCGGTCTTTCTGCTGGGATCCCTCTCAATCCGGATTGGCCCTGACAGGCATGCAAGGTCGGAAGTCCGCCTCCTAAATGATCAAAATTGTGTCAGTAGGGGTGTATGTGATGGTAGACTGTCAAATGAGGAGTGCAGAGGTGGGTCAGTATGATATTTGCATAATATTGACTGCGGTCATTACAATACTAAAAGTTCTGATATATACAGTGGCTTCCAAAAGGAACTTGAAAATGTTATCACCCAATCATCGTGTTATAGTCTTGCACTGCCCTCTCATGCAGCATACCAATTAAAAGCTGAATAAATTCTGCATCATTTTACACCTTAATATTTAATCTTTGTCAAGAGATGCCTGAGATATGGTCACTCAAAATTGACCTTAAAAAATCAGGCTTGGCAAAATTGTGCGAAATCAGAGAAATGTAAAAGTGTGTTTGCGCGTATAATGAGGTGCATCAACATTGGTTGAATGGACTTGTATTAAATATCACATGAAAAGAAAATATTATTGTCTCTACAATGAACAGTATCTTCTAATACTAATAATATTTTCAAACAGATTGGAAAACAAAGTAATCTAGTTACAACACACAAAACCTGGACTTTTAAGTAATACGGTACTTGTAGCAACGTATAGGCATATTTGTTGCTGTACACGTCGGATCTCTTCGTCTGCTTGTCTGTCTCTCTCTCTCTCTCTCTCTCTCTCTCTCTCTCACTCTCTCTCCCCTCTCTCTCTCTCTCTCTCTCTCTCTCTCTCTCTCTCTCTCTCTCTCTCTCTCTCTCTCTCTCTCTCTCTCTCTCTCTCTCTGTGTACAGTGTACATAATAATAATAGGCCTATATGTGTGATGTGTGTGCGCGCGTGCGGGTATTTGAAGGGGACCACTGATAGGTCCTTATATTTCTTTTCTTTCCCTCTTTTGTTTCTGTCTGTCTACCTTGCTTCTTCCGTCCACTATACGACCGTTATTGTGTCGAGGTGCTCCTTTTTACTCCAACTCAACGAGTACGTACGTATTGTGAGTCCAGTACACGTACACTTTCGTATCTTTTCGCAACTGGTGAGCCCAAGTTTGATCCTTATTATACATGTACTTATAGTAAAATGGATGGACATCTGTGAACTTGGAATAATGGTCATGTTACATTCTTTGCCTTGCACGCAAAAGACATGAATTCAGTTCTCAAAACAGGTGTTGTGTAGGCCTACTAACTACAAGCCAGGTTAGTCATGGTGGACAAGGTCGAAGTAGATAATTAATTTGCCTCCTGATATTATGGTCAGAATTAGTGTGTCTACGGATCGGAGATGCATGACAGAACACTTCTGATTCCCCAAAGATGGACGTTGAATTCGGAGCAACACGTGTGCGTTACATTTAACAGCATCAAACTTGACAAAAGAAGAAGGTACATGAATGTATGTTTTTGATCTTTTGTTTGTTTTGTTTTGTGCTGTATGTATGTGCTGTGAGTATGGATAGGGTTTCGGCTTCTTTTATTTTTCCTTGTGCTTTTTTTTTTCATTGGAACATGGGGATGGGTGGTTGGCGGGTGCTCTGGTGTGGTTTGCTCCTTCTTTCCTATCAAACATCTATCGTCCTTATCTCCCCCTCCTTCTTTTTTTATGTTTGTTACTCTCTTGCAACACGTCTAATCTTCTGGCGCTCATATGACCTTATGCAGTTGCGAGCGCTGTAAAATCTCTACTAGAAAAAGAACATGGGGTTTATATCGTCAGCAATCTCGATTAGAAAGAATCCGAGTAAGAGAACGATTCGTTCAGGATGATTAAGTAGCGGGGCTCTCGTGGTCTAGAGGTACACTCTCCCGCATTCAGTAGGTCCCGGGTTCGAAATTACAAGACATGGAAGGAACATTAATTTTCTTCTCAAGAATTTTCCCCTTTCACCTCGGATCCTTTCAGTCTATCTACTCTCTAATCATGTTCTTTTTGCTTTAGTAGAGGTTTTACGGCGCTCGCAACTGTATACGGTCATATGAGTGCCAGAAGATTAGAGGTGTTACAAAGGGAGTAACAAACATAAAAAAGAAGGAGGGGAGATAAAGACGATAGATGTTTGATAGAAAAGAAGGAGCAAACTACACCAGAGCACCCGCCAACCACCCACAAATCATGTTCTGTCTGTCCTGCTTCCATCTCCACTAACACTGTGCTGAAAAGTGTTAGAAGAATTTAAGTTGTCTTCTTTTTTCCCCTTCCAA
>NW_004797568.1:405725-429574 GCF_000002075.1 Aplysia californica | reverse complement strand
ACACACACACACACACACACACACAATAAAAAACGGATGATTATTTTATTATTGTGACTGAACTGCGTAAATCTCAAAACGACCCCCTGTCACTGTCTTAACATCTCAGAATATATTCAATTTTAGTCCTTTGAAATCACACTTAATTTACAGTTTAAGTGTATTTTCTCCCCTTCAAGGTAGGGATAGGATCTGTTGAAAGTGCAGCTGGCATGTTTTTAGCACATTCTATTGGCGTTGTCAAGAAAAAAAAATCGCAGTTGGCTACCAGCACAGGTGCGTGGAATTTTGAGGGTTTACACCGAAGCATTTATTAATTTGTTTTCTCTACAGGAATTTCTGTCTTGGTCTACAGACGTTCACATACACTCACGTCACTCCCACGCAAATACATACAAGCATAACCGCGTGTTCGTATTCACAAGTTTGTGCATTTGGATTCCAAATGTCCCTAATATTCTTTCTCTTTTCTTCCTTTTAATTAAATAATCATTGAACTGTCTGGACTGTGAAAAAGAAGATAAATACCAGCATCATACTGTACCGTACAACAGATTAAATTTTTGTTCTTTCAGGCTGTATATTATGGTTCATATGTAGCTAAATCATTTGCTTTCATCGTTACTTTTACGCTTGCTGTTGTCGTTCCTTTTTGTTGACAACCAATTTCTTTCAATAAGATTAATTACAATGTAAGCCTACACAAAAGTCGTGGCATGTAGTATGGCTCGAGAGCCCCACACACGTTCAAATTTGTTTGATGGTTTTTGATCAAATATGTTTGACACAAATTTTTGGGAGGTTTGATTGTCAAAAGCATTTGATATCAAATATTTGACGGATCTGTTTTCAGTTAATATTTTTTGTCAAACTGTCAACATTTGTGCAAACATTATAGCCTATTTTTTCAGTTGCTGCCGGATAGAAAAATTCTACTTTTTTACCTCATCGTGGCGCCATCAAAAGGTGAAAAAAAAAATCTGAAGCCGATTGAAGTGTATCAGAGTTGGCCTGACCTATGGAAGGTTAAAAGTAAAGAATAATATAGTGACCGAGATTTAAAAAAAATAATTGAAGAGGCTACATGACGCTCTGCTGCTGAAATACAGGGAATGCAGGTGCCACAAAAGAAGAAATGAAAAAGAAAATTAACTCAATGCAGACGAGTTTTCGAAGGCAGTTGAAGAAATTGGATGATAATTCTCAAATGTCTGGGGGCCGGTCAAGGAGATTAAAAGATTAGTTTCTAAACTCCTTGGGGCCGGTGCAGATGATATATCTACGAGCCTTCATTGTGTGTGTGTGTGTGTGTGTGTGTGTGTGTGTGTGTGTGTGTGTGTGTGTGTTTGTTGTTGTTTTTAATGCCCTTGTCAATTTTTAATGCGTAGTCAAGAAACACCGGCACGGGTCGCAGAGCCGCACTTTCTTTCTTTTTTTTCTTCGCAAGAGCCAACGCTGTTGGTCCGTCCTCAACAAACTCTTGGCACAAACTAATGTTTGACAAACAAATTTGAGCGTGTATGGTGAACGTCAAACTGTCAACAACAACAAAAGATGAAAAATGTTTAACAAACAAAATGTGAGCGTGTAGAGATCTTGGCTAAATCTATGGGGCACTTTACTCTGACAACTGACAAGGCAGCAGTGGGAAGGGAAATCACTCTCTTTTTTTTAGCGCTCTCTCTTGTTGACAACTGTCTAAGCGACCCGAGGCTTTTTCCTGTGGCGTTCCTTGGAAACTGTCATGTCTGAGTAGGAGGGCTACTTCAAGAGAAAATGAGTTCAATTTCTAATAGAATGTTTGAAGGTGCGTTTTGTATGGATCTGTTGTATTTTTAAACAAAGCATCATATCGAGAGTCATTGTGTTGTACTGGTCCACCCTCGGAAGTAGGCCCTGACCCAGATCTAGATCTAGATCTATACAAAAATAATTAGTAGTAGAGACAATACTTGACCAAAAGCCGCTAGCCTACGTGCATTGATTTTCAATTCAGTAGTCGTAGAGTATCACAGTAGTAATAGTAATGATGATGGAAAGTGTTACACCGGCACACCGTTTGTCTATTAGATATCTAGCTCTTCATTTTGAGGCTATTAGGTGCAGTATCGAGGTTTAGATTAAATCTTTAGTTGTGTTAAGTTTCACTAGTTTCAGTGTTAGATTTTACATCCACATTTTATCCTGATGAAAATCAGAGCCAATTTGACCCCCCCCCTCTTTTTTTTTCTTCTGTATGCCACACCCTGGTTAGTTGAATTGTATTAATTTGCCATGTAACTTGATTGATCCTGCCCTTTCTCTTATAAAACCACATTTCAAAGGTATTGATTTTATTCTCAAGATGTCTATATAATATAATATAGTCAACGCTTCTATATCTGTATATGGAAAAGATGTACAGCTGACAGTGCCTCATGAGTGGTAGTGAGATCTGGCAAGATGTTAGCAACTAGCTCATTTCCCTTACCTTTACTTTTACAATCCCTCTACTTCTTATTGCAGTTTCTGTGTTGCTTCTCCTTGCTTTTAAAGAAATTATTTCATCTGAGTACTTGAACTGATGTACATGCTCTATTTTTTTCGCCATCTATTTGAAGATCAGCTGTTTTGACTGGCAATTTAGGTATCAGCACTGTCTCTGTCTTGTCTTCTTCGCATTTATTTTAGGCCTCCATTGCTACTGTGTTTTTTTTCTTTATTTAAATATTTGTGTTGATTTTTAGATCTTCTTTATTGTCTGCAATCAGTTCGAATGGTATCGTTAGCATCTGAGATGGTTGTTGTTTCTGTCCCAAATAATTACACTACCTAGTCTTGCTGCAAGAATTAGTCAGCTTAATAGCAAAAATTAGTCAGCTTAATAGACTGCCTTGAAAAGACCTCTCTACAGCATGGAAATCAGCGCTGAGAAGACCAAACTGATGTCTAACAGCAACAAAAACAATACAGTGGACATCCAAGTCAACAACAAGAGGCTTGAGACCGTACGCAGCTTCAAATACCTGGGTGCAATAGTCACACACGAAGGATTTAAAACCAGAAATAATCTCCAAAATAATGCAAACTTCAGCAGCAATGACCAAGTTGAAAACCATCTGGAATGACAAATATTACCATCAGATCAAAGATCAGACTGATGCGTTCCCTGGTGATGTCAGTATTTGTTCATGCATGTGAATCCTGGACCATGAATACAGACCTTGAAAGTAGGAAAAAGCTGTGGAGATGAGATGCTTCCGAAAAATCGTTGGTATCTGATACAAAGATCACTTCACAAATGATGAAGTCAAACAACAGATCAAAAATGAAATTGGACCATATGCTGACCTTCTCACTCTGGTCAGGAAAAACTGCATTGGTATAGACACATCACCCATTGATCCGGCCTTGCCAAGATGATCCTGCAAGGCAGCATCCAGGGAAAAAGGAGTAGAGGCAGACCAAAGAAGAGTTGGGAGGACAACATCGAGGAATGGACAGGCCTGGATCTCAAAGACGCGCTCAGGAAAGCTGAAGACCGGAAGGAGTGGAGGAAGCTGGTGGCCAAATCTTCAAAAGCGCCCCGACGGACATCCAGTCTACAGGATAGGTGAAGGTGTGAAGGTGAAAGTCTTGCTGGTAACAAAAAATAATGACCCTCCTCGTTACTTTTCTGGATTTTCATCAGAAGATTATAAGTTTACTGGTGACTAAATTGGAATGTAGCCCTTGGCAGCACTTGAGCTTGTTGGATACCAATTAAATGCTGCATGCAGAAGAATGTGTAAAACTTTCCTTTGCTCATTGTTGTTGGTTAGTTTTTTTTTCTTTAGTTATATTTTCATCAAAAACATTATATTTTTCTATAGCTCATTTGTTTGTGTCCTTATTAATTCTTCCAAATTTCCAACAGTTTCTGTGGAGCATGTCAGTTGAGAGCCATCCTACCATCCACAAGAGCTTTTTAAACATAGGTGTTGGATGAAATTACAGTCACACCAAGGTCATTATACTTTTTTTGTAAGTTTCTCTTTTGTTGATGTTCCTCATTTAATCTTCCAAAATGTTTACCTTTTCAGTATAACATGTCAGTTGAGAGCCATCCCACCTGCCAACTGAGGCTTTTGGGCTTAGAAGTTGGATGATGTGAGTTCTACCCCACACGTGGTACAGCTCAATGAGGTTCCACTGCACTCATGGCTCGGCTGTCCGCCTGTCCTCAAGCAGCAGTACAGCCACCAGAGAAGAGGACACCTTCTGCAATGGCTTGGCCTTCTCTGAGCAACCCATCAAAATTAACCAACGGGTTTGCTTGGAGCTGGGCTCCTTGTCTACATGGAGTGGTGGAATCCGTATAGGTGTGACCTCCTCCAACCCCAGCAAACTTGCTCCCGAGGAATTGCCTCGATTCGCGTATCCAGACCTAGCTAACCGACAAGGATTCTGGGTCAGGGTCTTGGGGGAGTCTCTGACATGTACACCAGACTGTAGACTGACCGTATATCTGACCTCGTTTGGTCAGGTTCAATTATTCATCAATGGGCAACATAAAGGAGCTTTACTTCTGGGTCTGCCGACCAATCAAAACCTGTGGTTACTTCTGGATATCTATGGCAATACCAACAAGGCGACATTTATTCAGCCAGGTGAGCATATGTGTATATGCAGTTCTCAAAGAGAGAATATTCATTACAGTAGAAATCATCATTAACCACATGCACACATGCACTGCCTTTAAGCTACAGGTGCTGATATTGACATGAAATGTTTTTGTCTTCTTGTCATGATACAGTCACCGTGGTTCATAAATAATTTGTATTCGAATATAATAGGGGAATAATACAGCTTACAGAAGAGTTCTATACATTTGGTACTGCTTACGATAGTCGCTCTGCCAATGGTAATGTAAAAGAGCACTTACATATTCTATATGTACTTACGACACAAGTGTTTTTGAAACTATTTCAGTAATAATATTGTCAACCAATTACAGGACTGCTCAGGTGTATAAATTATGTCTTTATGTCGAAACAGGATTCTGCACTGAGGGGACCAGCATTGATGTTAATGCATTCAAAGGACAGTTGATTGTTTCAAAGGACAGTTGATTGTTTTATATTGATACTCTATGCTTTGAGTTTGCATCACTTTAAACAAATTCTTGAAAGGATTATAAAATGAAATTGAGAACAAACAAAGACAGTGGATTTTTAAAAATGTGTTTTTCCATATCCATACATCAGATGATGTTCCTAAAGAAATTCAAGCCCGTGGCCCTGAAGTAGTTGAGGCCTATGAACAGGCCTGTATCTGGGGCACACAGTCAGTGTTCAGATCTCGCCTCATGCTTGTTGGCCAGGAGGGAGCTGGGAAGACCAGTCTGAAGAGATCCCTCTTAGGACAGTGGTAATTATGATCTTGTGGTTATTGTTTTGTTTCTCCACTTCGTCTACAGCTCTGACTGTGGGATAACCGTGATGAGTGTTGTACTTTCATCCCAAATGTGCTTGTGTCTGAAGTATAAGAATGGTTTTAATTTATGCACAATCATCATAACAACGAGGTTGGGGCACTGACAATGATTAAGTGGTTTTTTAGTTTGGCGTCATGAAAATAGAGACTGGGTTACAATGGCTATGTTGGCAGTAAATGATATGACAGGTTCGACGTAATTGTAATTTACGCCTGGCCAGCCCACAATCAACACTGTTTCAATCATTTTAGAAGCAGACTGGTTCAACCTGGCCTGTCAGGTCCAACCCAGACTGTGTGAGAAACAGCATCTCTGCAGATTGACAGAGATACTCGATAAAGATGTACTCACGTAGAAATCATACTCTCTTCTTGTGGCGTCGGTGGCCTAGTGGTTAGGCTACCGGACTCCTAATCTTGAGGTTGCGGGTTCGGGGGTTAGAGCCGCGGGCTCGAAGTTGTGTCCTTGGGAAAGGCACTTTACACGAATTTTCCCCTCTTCACCTAGGTGGGAATGGGTACCCAGCTATAGACAGTGAAAGATCTTATCAGTTTGTTAGTGTTTGAGTGCTTAACCAGCTGCTTGCACTGCATGCTTCCCGGAAAGCTGAGAATGTTTCTGAGTGTTCTATGGTCTGCTGCGGTAATAATTATAATATAGTGTGAAGCGCATAGAGCTTGCTTTCTAGTGGGGACATGCGGTATACAAATGCTGTTTATTATTTATTATTATTCTTTTACTTGCAACAGCAAATAGCCTTACTCCTACACCACAGACACTGGTTTGGTGGGTTACTAAAGCTTTGCGTGAGAAAAAAAGCTCTAAGTAGAACAGCCGTATTTTTCATTCTAATGAGATTTGCGTTACATTCATGTGTATGATGCAGTGATTCACAATGCACAGCTATACAAAGAAGTTTGCACAAATCAGCAGAATGGTATGAATAACACAAATTTCTTGTGTAAATAATAATTGTTCAATTTGGTCTTCTTGTGCTTAGATGTACTGAGCGTCCTTTCAATACTTAATTTATTTTCTATTTTAACAGTTATCACCTCGAATATTTCATCGTATTCACATTGTTATGTTACATATGCTGCTCAGACGAGCATGTACTGGAAAGAGTGTCTTCAACATCAATTTTGAGCACTTAACCCAAATTGAAATTTAGAAACGTTGGTTTCAGGCAAGAAGTCATTTTCTAAAAACTCATCGATTTCCTAAAACTGTTCACAGGCTCAGAAAACTGCAATAAAAATATATAATGTTCTCTTGTTCAGTCATAACGAGACAGAGGAGACAACAGAGGGCATAGACCTGTCAGCTTCGTGCTCCTTCTCACTGACCAGCAACAGGTCCTCTTGGAAGCTGGCCATCAAGGGTGATGAGACCGTGCGGCGAGAGAAGCTGCTGGACTCAGTGGACCTGGGAGTTTTAGGTTGGTCCTCCAGCAGTACTTGTGTGTGTATGTGTGTGTGTGTTGTCACAAGTATAGTTTACTGTAAGCCATTTGTTCCCATGTATTTTTTATAGATTTAAAAAAGTGTTATTTTATCTCGATTTAAGATAGTGCTTTTGCTGAGAACCTTTTGTTCCATTGATACCTATATGGTTTGCATTTTATCTGTATGGAAGTGTTCTACCATTGTGTAGTGCTGCCACTGATGAATACACATTTTCCCTCAGCACATGAAGCCATGAGGCTTGATTTTCAGTTGATGAATGTTTGCAGGTAATCTTAAAGCACATCAGTGGCCAAGTGGCATTGAAACAGCTTATGGTGCCATTTATTAAATGGTTGAGGGTAGCAATGCTGCTCACAGGGGATGTGTTGATTGTTCCGTTAAAAAGACATTGTGCTAGAGTTGGTGCAGTAAAATATTCATTACACTTTGGTGGTTTTCTTTTTGTTGTGAAAGGTTTGACAGTTAGTGGTTTTATTTAAGTGCTTATCTCTCGAGTAACTACCACAAAATATCTATATGAAATGTAAATAGATAACTCTAAAAAATGTTTAGACCAAATTTTTGTTTTAAAAGATATATGGTAACGTTTTGTCAAAGATTGAGTTCAAAAGTGAAAAATTACATATTAAAAAATTTGAAATACAATTATTTCCTTCAAAAGAAAGTATGGACTAGGATATGTACAAAGCAGTTCAGGTCCCCTAGTAGAATTATCTGATTTCATAAATGAAAGTTATTAGTGAGCAATTATAGGGATATGACATGTTTTGTGTGCTGTGCGTGGTTTCCTCAGGTAATGCAGAAGGTCTGGAGGAGGAGTACATCCGTGCTGTGGCTGCAAACATTGCACAGGAGCTGATGGCTGTGAGAAGGGAAAAGGCTGAACCTGGCCAGACAGCTGGAGGAAGAAGAGACTCTGTGTGTACCCCGTCTTGAATTAACATAGTATCTTTAGGTCTATAAGCAGTTTGTTTTGTGAGGTGCTGATGTCCAACAAGTGTGGGGGAAGAGATGATAAATTCTGCAAATTAACCCTTTCTGCACCAAGTTAGTTATATAGTTGTATTGTTTTCTTGACACATGCTGTTGAGAACAATGGAGAAATCTTAAGAAAGTGGTAATGGATCATTTGTATCACACATAATCCTGCTTAACAACAAGCTTTATGTGCTTTACAATCTTTATTATAATCCCAGCAGACCTAATAGCAATCTCAAACAATCTCGGCTGCCTGGGAAGCACACAGGGAATAGCAGTTTATTGTCTTCTATCACTTCCAGTCTAAGACTTGCATAAATTGGGAGTGGCTCCCTTGGCCAGCCTGTTAGTCCAATTTACTATCACTGTCCCACTGAGAGGACATTCAATGAGGGAGAGTCATAGTGTTAGGTGCTCAAGCACAGTTATTTTTATAAATGCCACCCAACATTTTGACAAGGAGCCTTTTGCCATGTTTGAGCTGATTAAGCTGAGGGGGAATGCGTTTCCCAAAGATCTTCCTATTCTGCCAGTATGGGAATTGCATCTGCAAACTTCTCTTTAAGCACAGAGTTTTATGCACATTTTCCAGGAATTTGTGGGGTGAAATTCATATCCTTCATCATAGATTACATAAACAGCTGTTCCAAGACCAAGATTTAAAGAAATATGTGAGGCATCATGGTGAAATCAGGCACTCGTCTAAATAACGAAATCTTAGAAAAAGGCATTTTTCCGCAAGTTTGGAAATTTTTATTGAATTTTTATGCTTTGGCTCAACCCCTTTTATGTCCATATAAAAACACATTTCCCTGTGAATTTTATTGAAAAATATTGATTAAAGACACAAAATGTGTCATTTTTCCGTTTTCTTTAGCTATTGGAGTTACCAAACTTTGGCAGTCGTTTTCTTGTTAATTTCACCACTGAAACCAGGCGACCTCACCTCCTTCAATCGCAAATATTTTGTATTCTATTCAAGATAGATGAATAGTTATTTCTTTGGAAGCAAGGCAAATAAATCGGCTTTCAGATGATACCAATAACTCCACATGCCCGAAGATTGACGAGTGCCTGATTCCACCTCGTCGTGACACATAATAATTTAGTCATATCATATATTAAATTGAATGAAATAGCATGCTGACACAGAAAATATAAGAATCATGAATACATGTCTTGCTTTTGTTGAGTAAAGCTATAATAGACACAGAATTCACAGATGATGGCAAAAAATTGAAATCTGATTCCCTTCTAGATCTGTGTACAATCTTCATAGCTGTTTAGCAGCTTTAGTTCTAGATGTATACAGCTAGTAAAGCTATCAATAGAATCTTCAGTCTCTACTATATATTCCACTACACTTTCTAATGTAATTCTCCAAGGCTTAGGCTGCTATTGTGATCCAGATGCCATTGTTGTGTGTACACCTGTTGTCAACCGAAACAAAATTTTAAAATCGTCCCTTCAAAAGACCTGATGTAAACACACATTGATCAAACTAGACAACACACAGATATTAATAAAGAAATGAAGAAGTAGTGTGAAACACCAATGAACTCTGAAATTGTTCCTCTGTGAGTCCCAACTAAGACTGTGAACATTGTTCTGTGTTCAAAGAGGTATGATTGTGGCCATCACATCTCAACCATTAGATGAGATCAAGTCACTGTCTCTAGAGGTATCTAAATTACAAGGAAACCTAAAATATATTTTTTGTTGTGTACTGCAAAGAAAACTGCCTCTGAACCAAATGTTCTCTTTTGTCACAGGTCAAGACAGACCCAACAATCAACAAAACCATGAATTTCCAAGAAAGTGTTAATAAGGATGATCTGCTCCATGAGATGAAAACCCTACCCAGCATGCACCAAGAGGTTCCCGATCATGTTGTGGATCTAGTCCAGGTATAATGTCAATCTTTTGATTTAAAATGTGTCAGCACAATCTTTTACACAATAATTTTACCTCTTTTACCTACTTTATTGATGTATTATTTATTTCTGAGTTGGAAACCTTGTTCTATTTTTTTTATAATACATTAAAAAAATCTTTTGTTCAGTAATAGTAATTTACTTTTCAAACTTCTCATGATATTTGGACCCTCTTTTTAAAAATTGGGGAATGGGGGAAGGGGCATTGTGTAATTTCTGTAATGTTTACTGTATTTGAAAAAAATTCCTCTGAATTATTTATAATTCTTAATGGCATTTTTATTTTCTTATTTCATTGTTCACCTTTTATTTAATATTGTACATTGGATATGCAGGAGATCCTACAACAGAAGAAAAACCAAGGGGCAAGAAAAGATGGGGAAGATCCTCAGGGTTTGGCGGAGAAACAGTTGCAGGAGCAGAGGGTGGTGCTCAATATCTGGGACTTTGCTGGCCAGGCCGCGTACTACACCACACATCAGGTTTGCTTGTTGTCATGTGTTGCCTGCAAAACTTTGTGTCAGTTATGTTGAATTAATTATTGAACAAAGAATGAAAGGATCTATTGTAAATAATGTTGTCACTGACCGGGTGTTTGTGTCACATTTCCCCTTGGTATGAAGTTATCCCTCCTCCATCATTGCTTCCTCTACACAGAGACGGATCAATGAAAGAACACAGACTTTGTGTCTTTCTGATTGCAGATAAGGGATTTATCATTATTTTCATTTTCACATTAAAAAAATTTAATGTGTTTGGCTATATCTTTTAAAAATTGCTTCTTTTTTTTTTGGTTGGGTGACAATTTTTCATCAATACCCCCTACCAATCTTAAGAACTTGATCTTTTTGAATTTTTGTTGATGATGTTTAGTGTTTACGCTTACGTATTTCCATTAGCAATTGGTAGTTGGGGAAAAAATAAAGGTGAACTTGGATATTTCACTGTTGAGGTTTGGCAATGGTGATGTAATAGCAGCTTGAAAGTTTTTTAGTCTGTGGAATATTGACTACTTTTACCTGTGCTAAATTACAAAAGAAGCTGAAAGTTTTTCAGAGTGCCTGGTGGTGTCTCTGTCTGAAGGTGTCACAAATATTGTGTCCAAGGTGCTCTTTTGTTTCACATTTGTTTTAAGGGATATGCCCAACTAATTTCTTCTTTCTTATTGCCCTTCAGTGATGTTTCATAGAAATGTTTTCTTTTTTTACTGTAAATGATGTATCTAAGAAATCCATATTGGTTCTAAAGAGCATAGAGCATGATGAAGAGCATGGATATGGGCTATATAAATACAACTATTATTTCTTTTTTATATTCTTTTATTATATTTTGAATAATGTGTCTTAGAAACTGTTTGACTTTATAGTTGTGTATAAATATCATTTTCAAAATGCCGTTTTTACTTTAGAATCCTCTATAAAGTTTTTCACTCAATTATTTGGCTATATATTCTCATGAATCTTTGTGTTGCTTCCTGTTATTGTAAATCTCAATTTGCTTTGTCATTGTCGTTCCAGGTGTTCCTGACTCACCGAGCTGTTTACTGTATAGTGTTCAACCTCTGTGATGATCTCACTGAAAACCGACCCGAATCTGTAGACAAAGTAAGAAGAGTTGAAGTGTAGTAGTATATCTTTGTGTGTGACGATGTTTTGAATGTTTTCTACCCTGAAAAGTATGCTTGGCCCACGAAGGAACATTTTTGTTTTAATTGTCTTTTTCTTAGGTTTGGCAAAAAAAACATTTTTTCATTTATGCACGTCTGTTTTATTTCATGTGGTAAAAGACAGGGTTTTTAAACTGATAGTCTATCAATGGTAATTTAGTTGGCTGAAAAGTTATCGGATCCTGTAATGCTATTTTGGAAGATGGGCCTGAACTGTCAGAAATGACATGTGACTAACCAAAGGCTGAAAATTCTTATTTCAGAGTATATGCAACTTACCATTTTCTCTGTACATTTTTATTGTGTTTTTCACCTTGAGCAGGAACAGTGGCTTAACTTAACTCCTTATCTCCGAGGGGGGTAAACACACTTTGCCCAGGCCCTGCTTTGGTGCTAAATCTAAAAATGACAAGAACGTCATTAAATGGGTAATTAAATCGAAACTAGCAAACCTGGTTAGATAGTTCTTCATCTAATGAATGAACTTCCAGCATAAGAGACCTGTTTTCGGCAATTGCCGAAAAGTAATTTGATGTCGAAGTCGTCATAAAGGAATGAGCTGAGCTGCCAGCAGCTCACCGGCACAGTGGTTATGACTGCGAGCTGCTGGGAGCGGCTTGCCGGGGATAAAGAGTTAAGCATTACATCAGGGCTTTTTTTTTTGCTCCATTAATCAAAACCTAATTCATCACAAGGAAATGAAAATACTTTTATACACTTAACTCAGTTAGTTGCTGCTGATGTTACCAGCTCAGCTTTTCTCCAGCTTCGGTCCAATTTCTAGAAGGGAACTAATACAGAAACCCCTTCTAAACGAAAGTTGTGTCAATGAGCCATAATTATTTGTTGTGGTGGGAGGGTTTGTGTTTGATTGATAAATTCTGAAAAAGATCATGAGTTATTTTGGGGGAAATTTTCTTTTTACATAATTTGCATTGGGTAAACAAATCAATGTATTGACCTATTTCTCCTCTCTCAGACTTCTGGGAAGAACAACAATACAATGACCACTCTACAGTATATGGATTTCTGGATGAGATCTATACACGCCCATGCTGCTGAAAACTCAAGTAACAAGGTGGATAACACCCAGCTGTCTCCTCCTATCTTCATCGTGGGGACCCACAGAGACAGTGTCCATCCAGACCCTGAAGTCAGAGATCAGATGGTGAGTTGTCGCAATGAATGATATTACTAATAAGAAAAAGAAGAGTTCTGCCGTTCTTATTGAAGTCTTTTGTTCCCATTCTTATTTCCGTTCTCTTTCCTCAACTTTTAAAAGAACCTATGGTGCCTTTTACTTTGATTCCTAATTTCACGGTTTTTCTTTTAAGGTTGAGGAAAAGTTTGCTGTAATCCGCGAGTTTGTCCTGGGCAAGCCCTATGTCCAGCACCTTGTGTTGCCTTTCTATGCAGTCGAGAACGCACCAGAGTCAGAAGAAGATCCAAAGGTAAGTAGAGAATCACCTTTCACTTTGCTGTGAATTTCAAATAGGTAAAGGGGAGCTCGTTGTGACAGCCTACTGCCAATTTCTATCAAAATTATCTGCTGCACTTCAAGGGTAATATGCCCCCTGAGCTATTCATAGTGTGAAAAGGGAATATTGAATGGTAGCGAATACTTCATGGATGCATGTTTTATCATTCTTGTTGGCGCCACTTATCACTCTTATCTCGTAATCATCAATACAAAGTAGGTGTTCAATTGGCTCTGCCACACCACCAATATAACTGTGAACAAACAAAAATTGTAATTGTTAAATAGAAAAGCTGAGTGGGCACAGCTCGAGCATTTGCATGTCAAGGCTGAAGGGTACTTTAAGATGTGTAATACAAATAGTATATGATAGCTAATGTTAAAGGCAGTTTAGCTAATTAAGACTTATTTGTTCCTGTGCAGATGTTTCATGCTCCTATTGATACTATCTAGATCATGTATTGATACTGTCTAGATCATGTAGGAATCAGGTGCTTTGATTCTTTTCTTTCTGAGCCAACTTCAGAATGACGAAGTTGAGACGTAGAAGAAAAAGGAAAGATTGGCTTGAATGGCCACCTCAAAGTTTTCTTCTTTTCTCCTTTCATCAATGCAGCTCAACGAGTTGCGCCAAGATGTGGAGCGTGTTGCCGGCCAACAGCCTTATGTCGGAGAACATCTACCTCTAAAGTGGCTGCGATTTGAGCAGGATTTTACTGTGCAGGCAGATGCTGGAGTGAACTTTGCCTCATTTGACCAGGTTTGACACACCATTTTCTTAAATGAATCACTTTTTGTAGAGTTAATTCATAAAGCAGGAAGTTATGGGGCTAGGGGCAGTGAGGGATCTATTTGAAAATGTGTACTGGTTTGTTTTTTTAGTCGTAATGAAAATTGTATGTGGTTTCATGTTGTGTGGGAATTAGTATGGACTTTTTTCAAAATGTGGTGAGTGAAGTTGTCGGATAGAGTTCCAGTGTACCTGAATAAGATCTGATCTTTTTTTCAAACTAAATGGAAGAGGTGGGTCCTGTAAACCAGGACGCCTTGTAGTCCACAAAATTGGGGCTTATGTTTCCTTGTTTCAATCAAAAGAGTCTGTTTGAAGAGTACAAATTCAGATTACTTCCAATTTTGAAAAGAAGTAAAATGAATTTTGATTCCTCACGGACCCAGGTGTATGAGCTGGCAGTTAACCACAGGATCAGCGGCCCGGCAGAAGTGAAAGCATTACTGCAGTTTTATCACGACATTGGCTCCCTGGTCCACTATGGCAGTCAGATGACCAGTGACCCAGTGCTCAGCAACACAGTGGTCCTCAACCCACAGTGGCTCATCTCCATGTTCCACAAGGTCACTGCCAGTTTTCCACCAAAGGAGCAGGTAAGAAAGAATATAGCCCTCCACTAGTCAATGGGCATACTTTTGTGTTAAAGTGCTTGTTCCAAGAGGGATAAGCTAGATTGGTATTTAATTCCGGAATTTTGGACCCCAGGCTTATATTTTAAAATACAATCAGTATTATGGTTCATATGGTTCCACAGAGAGTCATTGGGACATCATTATTAGTCCAGTTTCTGTCTTTTAGACTAAACAAGGTTTACAGATTTAGCAAATTGAATTATTTCTTTATTACACTCGATGTTAATTCAATTTTGGCACTTATCAGCTGCGGTATGGGTTAAAAGATCCTCAGGTAAGTATTTTGAAGTTCTTTTTATCTTGAAGTATTCCCTCCTCGAGATGGCCCCCTAGTTCACAATAATTTGTGTTGTTTTGTGTCTCATTACCTCTATTATTTATTGAAATTTTACAGATATTTTATTTCTTTTCGTTACTTCTAGAGTAAAAATGATTCTACTTATGTTCCAGGGTAGATATCAGAAAATATTTTTTCCACACCTTTCATGACCACTTTTTCCCTGACAGTAAAGATTCTCTTTTGTTGAATTCTTTCACTTCATTAGTGACTTTTTTATCACTCAAGCATACCATTTGTTTGTTGCACTGTGCATATTATTCTTTCTCTATGTTTGTGAAATTTGTTGACACATGAACTTATTGTGAGTTTGCTATGATGGCATTTTTCGGAATCTTTTTTCATAATTTTTATACCATCTCCGCAGTTTTTGACACTCATCCTGGAAAAGCACAGAGTATTGTGATTTTCACTGACTCACTATCAGTATTACAAGCCATAGAAAATGACCATCATCTAAACCAAGATTTGACCCATATACTGTTTGGATCCAATCATCTGATAACATTCTGTGGCATCAACCTAGTAATGCAGTGGGTCCCCGGACACTCAGCCATACCTGGAAATGACAGAGCAGACACACTCGCCAAACGGGGATCTAGACAGGAACAACCCAACACTCCAACTTCATACAACACTGCAAAACAAATCATCAAAAGCAACAACAAACAAGATTGGATGAACAGATGGGCCCTGGGAAAGACAGGCAGAGCAGTTTTCAAACATATGACTACAACAATAAGGAATGACAATATCAACCGCCCTCAGAGAAAGAAACAGACCACGATCTTCCGCCTACGAACAGAACATATACAGCTCAACTTCCACCTGAACAGAATAAACCCAGAACTTCCCCCAATGTGTCCCTTGTGTGACTATGCATATGAGACTGTGGAGCATCACCTGTTCTACTGCACAGCCCTAAATGACATCAGAGCTACCCTTCTCCCTCCGAGACCTAACATAGACAACACACTCTATGGAACATTACAGCAACTGCAGCAGACCTGCACTTATCACTACATGGCATTGGACAGAAGGGCGAGAGCTCAGCTGTTTCTGGATCGATAACAACAACAACAACATTTGTTTTAAAAAAATAATATCATAATTTTGCCTTACAGTATTCTTTCTCTTCTTTAGTAAAACGATTTTATCCAGAAAGCCAACCAGAATGTCATTGCTGAGGCCATTTTCTTTCTCCTCGTAAGAGGAATTTTTTTTTTGTCAAACAAATGTACTGTAATTTTGCTGTACCTTTTGTTTTCTTTCTCTTTTTCAGTGGAACTTGTTGTCGGACAAGTGGGCCCAGCTGATAGATCACGGAGTCCTGGACGAGAGTTTGCTGCCCGTGATCTGGTCAGACATGTCTGACCATCAACCCTTCCTTTTGGCGCTGATGTCGAAGTTTGACTTGATTTGTCCCCGATTGCCTCCTGCAGGACAGGTGAATAAATTGTTCAACTCCTACCACAGTACATATTTAGGACTTCTGGTAATACAGCTGCCCCTGTTAACTTTTCCTGCTATACCTATACAGTTATTCAGCTTTGGTAAATAATTGTTAACTTTTGCTGTTAAACAGCTACCCACATAAATAATTGTTAACACCCTCCCTACAACAACTAGTCAGGCCAATATATTTTTATTCTAACCCTATGCTGTATTTTTAAAAAAAATTTTTGGTGCTTTATTTCAGTTGCATTTTGTGTCATAAATATGATTAAAAGAAGTCATTTTTCAGGTATATTTAAATCTAAAGATTAAGAAAAATAAAAAGAGAGAGCAATAGACTTCTCATCTCTAGACCTAGTTTAAGACATAAAGATAGGACTATTCTTAATCTTGGAAGAGAGCAAGACCTTCTGAGTGGAGTCAGCTGACCATCTGGAATGGTGCAGCCTAAGGTCCAAAGAAAAGCAAAAAAAAGCAAATAGTAATAATATATGTATAATAACGTTTGACTTATCATCACATTTGAGAATGTTACCAGGATCCTTAGTAGTCACAGTATCTGGCTCAGTGGTGTAGCTTGAAATGGCAGTAAATTAGAGCAGAGAGAAGCAAAAGAAATTGAAAGTAGAGATGGAGGCTTGGGCTGACTGCTGACCCAGGCACTGACACCACATTTTATTTGTTAGAAACAAAAATGAGGCCTCTGCGTAATGTCTTCAATCTATTTTTATCATCATTTCATAGCTTCCCTTTTAGGAAATCTAGTAGAAGAAATGAAAGGCGTGTCTGACGAGCATTTTTTTTTGCACCCCCCCGGTGCAGGTTTGAAAATAAAAGTGTTACGTTATTGCTTATTATTCTCGTTGATTTAGGTGAAGGTGAAGGTGACCATACTGACTGAATACTTTAATATTCTTTTTGGACTGAACTGTCTCGTATGACATTATTTGTACTTCAAAACACTTTTTTCAATATTGTCCTTTTTTTTCCCCCTCTTCATTCACAGACTTACAGACAGACAAGTAAAAACTACTATGTGCCAATGCGATTTGGTTCTTATAAAGACAAGAAAAAAGTTTATGCACAAACAGTGCACGATGCTCAGTTTTTTGTGGATTTTGGTGGATTTTTGCCAGGTGTGTACATTTATGGTGATTTGTCTTTTTCCAAAAGGTCGTGAATTTCACCCCATTCAAAGCTCATTTGGTTCCCAATAAATTCCTTGATTGGTTTATTCATTTCAATGTACCATCCCAGTCCCAGGAGGGACCAATAGAGCAACAGCCTGTTAAATATTAAAAGTTTATCTTTTACATATTTTTGTCTCTACTGCTGGCAAAGTTGAATGAACTGAAGGAAATATAATGCCAAATTATCTTTGCGGATTATATGACACCGTACTTAACGGAACAGGAATAGAACCTGTGATCTTGTTATTGTAAATCTGTTTACTCAAATGATCTGGGTAACATGCATTTATTTTTATTTTTGTTTTTCTTTTAAATTTTGCGGAAAGTCGTGAGATATGCTTTATAGTATTTTCAAGTTAGCTTTTAAAGAAGTTATATCATTTGTGCGTGTCATAAGAAGGAGTTAAAACAATTTATGTCTGTTATAAAAATTATTGTGTATTTAGTTGACTATACTATGATTATTTCAGATGGTCTGTTTCATCGCATCCAAGCCCGTGTGATTAGCTGGTCCCAGGAACATGGTGGTCGTGATCTATTTCTGGCACGGGGCCTAGCACGAGTCTTTGTAGACCCAGATCACGACCTTCTGCTTGAGATGTGTGCACCACATCTACACCGCATCAAGGTAGGCGCAGGCCTCATTAACACAGAGGAATATGAAATGGAAATTCTAACATTTTCATTTTATTTTTGTGTTCAATGTCACATTCTTTTTGCTTTTATTTTCAGATTTGAAAGAATTTTAATTTTGTTTCCCTCATTTGCCCAGAGAGGAAAGTAAAACTTTTTATTTTTCTACCTTTTTGGGCTGCGAAATTCATCCCTGTAAAAAATCTTTTCTGTGGTGAAAAGATCTGGGTTGGGAATGTGACACCTGGCAAGATCAGAGTTTTCTCACATCTACGTCAGTAAAAATGAGAATGTCAGTGCCTTCTTATTTTGTTGCCTTTGGTATGTGAAAAATTTACTGTGGTTGAATAAAAAGGATGTATTCTTTTGTGTGTGACTGGACACAGCTGGAAGTGTTGATGGTGTTAATATATACCTGCATGAGATCAAAATTGTCCTATGACAGAACTTGTCTGAACAGGTCGTATACTGTAGCATTTATAGAAACCTTTTTGCAGACATAAAAGTAAATGAAGCATAATATTGTTTCAGACTTTTCAAAAAAGTAGAATAATGAAACGTTATGGTGGTGTCTATTTCATCTTTCAACTCCATAACTTCTAGAAATAGTTTAATAAGGCACAGATTGTTTCCACATAGGGATTTGGACCTAAATCACCTAAATCATATTCTAGCTTCTCACCAGTTTTGTTGTATGCTTTCAGGTCCTAGTAATGCATGTCAAAGACAAAGAAGCGACGTCTTCTAAGCGAAACTCAAGCCCTTCCCCTCATGTGGTGGCTAAGGTGAGTTTGACTGGATGTTTTTGATAACTGTTCTGAGTGAGACAACAAATACATACTTCCCCCCCCCCCTCTCTCTCTCTCTCTCTCCCTCTCCCTCTCCCTCTCCCTCACTGCTAACACATAATATGAGGTCATTCATTGAACAAACAAGGCATGTACATGTAATGAAATAGAATTCTGATACACAGTGTGCTGTCTATTTCCAGGTTCGCAACTTTCTGGAGTCATGTCTTGTGGATCTACGCAGCATGTGGATGAAACGCTTGGCTTACAACATGTGCTTTGTATGTCCATGTGGACGGC
Organism: Aplysia californica; assembly: GCF_000002075.1. Classification (NCBI taxonomy): domain Eukaryota; kingdom Metazoa; phylum Mollusca; class Gastropoda; order Aplysiida; family Aplysiidae; genus Aplysia; species Aplysia californica. The sequence goes on along the minus strand of NW_004797568.1, from coordinate 410,473 downwards.
CGTGTCTTCTTCACAACCAGGACAGCTGTCAGATGGAGGAATGTATGCATTTCCTTGACTTGGACGAATGTCTAAGCAACCAGGTGAGGAAGAAGAAATGAAAAACAAGCAATAAGACAATTTTATGCATCCTCATATGGAAAATTTTTGGAATGCTTGACACATGTGCATAATATGTGCATCAAATCATTTCTGGTTACTTCTGTTCAGAACCAGACTTTTAGATAAATATATATGCAGCTTAATATGTCTTATTTACTAACACATTTCAATGACAACTCATACGATTAATGTTTCACCCTTAAAAAAAATACTGAACTAAAACTTGGGACAGGCATGCAGTGTGGTTGTGCCATTTTTTGGAAGGTTCTGTAATTCTACTCACATGAATTGATCAAAAATCTCTATTTCTTAATTTGTTATACATGTTTGACTTTGACTTTTTGTGTGAAGATATAATTGACCTCAGGGGGACAAGGACATATTATGTTGAATGCCTTATCCATTAGACTTAATTGTTACCCGTAGACCTCCCTTGATTGCACTGTCATTGTCCCCCCCCCCCCCAACACATGTAAAAACACATACTCACACTAAATACATTTATGTCAATTGCATTTATCAGGTGGTGTGTTGTGAACACAGGAGAGTTAAGACAGATGCCTTCAAGAAATGGTTTCCTGAATCACACCAGCAAGGTGACACACTCTCTCTCTCTCTCTCTCTCTCTCTCTCTCTCTCTCTCTCTCTCTCTCTCTCTCTCTCTCTCTCTCTCTCTCTCTCCCTCTCCCTCTCCCTCTCCCTCCCTCCCTCCCTCCCTCTCTCTCTCTCTCTCTCTCTCTCTCGTTCTTCCCCCTCCCCTCCTTCCCCTCCCTCCCACCATGCACACCTACACTACTCGCAGCATCTCTATTGTCTTCTTATATCTTTTAGCCCATCCCTATTTCACATGGATGCTTTGCTATCTTACTCTGTTGCCCTCTGCCTTTTTCAAAGTGCTCTTTTTAATGAGATAGTATAGTAAACAGTCTAAAGACCATTGCTGTGTATAATATTTTAACATTAACAAATGTTATATGGAGTGCCCATGGGGGGATCCTTTCTCTAGTACAAACTGGTTGCCAACCGATCTCCGTCTCGTCACTTGAAAACAAACACGTTTGTTTTTTAGGCGACGAGTCAAGCAACTGGTTTGAGCCACGATAATAGCTTAACGCCCTCAATCTGGCTAGCAAACCAAATCGAACGGAACTGATCATGACAATGGGCACTGGGTAGTAGCAGACTTTGAATATGCCTTCAGACAAGTGGTTGATGTGTGCTTTTTATGTTGTTAGTTATTATTTTCCAAAACTGTTCATGGCAACCAGCATCTGTGATATATCGGTTGGGCTCTTTGCCAATAAATGCTGAAGGTGTTGGTTCATTTCGTATGTGGGAAAATGATTTTATCCAGTATTTCTGTCTCTTTGCTGAGATATTGTTTCCACTCAGCTTGAAGTGGCTCTGACTGGCAAGGTGAAAGTAGCTTGCCTTTTGAATTATTTGTATTGTGTCAGTTGGGTGTGAAACATTTACCATCAGAGACCCTATCTGTTTAAGGCAAAATATGGCTGCTATGCTGTGTAAACATCAGTTAAGCTCGCCATCCCCTTGAGAAAACATTAGCCTCATATTGATTTCCTCAGTTTGAAGCATTCGGTTGTTATTACGTTCAGTCTTTTTTTTTTCCAGTTCGCAGCTGGACTGCTGGAGTCAAGCGGTTTAAGTTGTGGGTTGAGATCCCCAGTGGGGGTATAACATTGTCTCCTCTTAACACTAACTTTTCTCCCTTCTTCTAGATGGGAAGACTGGAAAATCATGTCAGTTTGTTAGTTTTAGCATTTGCAAGATCATAGATCACACAACTATTTCTTACTAAGCTTAGATGTTTCATTTGTGTTTTAAGTTCTATTCTAGTAGTAATCAATTATACAGTATTCAGAACCAACTTCTGACTAAAGATATGAGCAGTGAATGCATTTAATTTCTTCTATTGCATTTGTTTTTTCCACAGAGTTTAAAGAACCGATCTTGAACCCGGTGACCATAGAGCAGGGGCGAGGCAACATAGAAAGAAACATTCCCAACCTGCCCAGCTGGCTGAAGGGGGCTGCAAAACTCCTCAACGGAGCACCAGAGAACCAGGGCTGGATAGCCCTAGCACAGCACATGGGTGAGTACTTAGCATGTTTGTTTGTTTGTTTGTTTTATTTGTTTGTCTGGTATCCTTTTCAAGGTTGAGATATTGTTGCTTGAAAGAAGTAAAAGCTATGAAAATATATTTGAGTACTTTTTTCCACAAGAAGACACACTGGTTATATGTGTAGCATCGTTGTGAAATCAGGGGCTTGGCAAAATAATGAAATCAAAGAAAACAGCATTTTATGTCAGTTGGGCAATTTTTATTAAATTTGTGTTTATTGGCTCAACTCCTTTTATGTCTATTTAAAAACACATTTCTTTGTGGATTTTACTAAAAACCTTGATTACAGGCACTAAGAAAATGTAAATTTTCAGTTTCCAAAGACTCGAAAGCTATGGAAGTCTCCAAACTTTAGCCACCATTTTCTCGCTAATTTTACTTTTGAAAGCAGGAGACCCCCTCATCTCCTTCAATCGCAAATACCTCGACTTCTATTTATGGCAGATGGGTATTTTTTGCTGGAAAGATAGTCAAATGAACAAGCTTTAAGATGATACCAATAACCCCACTTACCACCCAAAAATTGACGAGTGCCTGATTCCACTTCATCATGACACGTATTTAGATTTTAATTTGCTCTGTAAAACGAGCACTATCCCCATTAGTATTGCAAGGAGCTATGAAAATCATGTTCCATTACTTCCTTCCCCTGGTCTGTGTAGTTGATACTCATCAATGGACAGTTTGGGGACTTAAAATACAGCCAGTCACACATCTCTCACATTTGTTCACCCATTCTCCAATTTGAATCATTAGCTTTCCAGTTAAGTTCCAGTGGTGTGTTTATTTTATTAAAACTTTCTGAGCAGTTGGATGCTTCTTTTATTTTAGTATTGTGCAAACTGTTTAACTTGACATTTGATACTAAATTAAAACTTTTGAGGCCAGTAATGAGCTTTTGTTAGGTAACGAATAGGATGCTTTACAGGCCAATGTTCTTATTAGAGAGCAAAGGGGGTGGGGGGAGAACATGCTTACTGGAGTTTCAAGATGAAAAGGCTAATTTGACTGTTTTGAGGCTGTAGGTGGATATTGTGGATGAAAGATTACTTTGTAGTGGGAGGAGGAAAAAGTACTTGGAGCAAATATTATAGATAGGACAAAACTGATGATTATTGTTTTGAATAGGAATTATTCTTGTTCTCCAAGGTATCAAAAGTTTGTGTACAAAAATTACACGCCAGTGATCCTGACTAATAAGTCCTGCTACAACTTTTTATAATATTAGGAAAACAAGGATTTAAAATTTCATAATTTAATGGGGTTTTCTTTAGGAACAGAAAAAAACTCATATTTTATGTGGTTTGAGTTTCTGCTGTTGCATAGAAAATCTTATTGTTTTTGTTTTTGTGTTATACTATACCATTCATTAATTTGTTCCCTCATTTCTGAGAAAAAGGTAGTAACATAATATATTGACGTGGCTCTTTCAGGTTACAAACAAGGTCGTATCGACTTGCTGAATGAGGACTTGAACCCCTCGCTAGCCCTTCTCACAGACTGGATCGTCAGCTCCGGCAACACGGCCATGTCTGTGGACGTCCTGCTGCACCACCTGCAGCAGCTGCCGGCGCCGGATATTGTAGAGCTTATCACCAGAGCCAAAGGTCAGTGCTGTATGTTCTCAGACCTGCTGTCATCCGCAAGATCCAGTCCAGTCTCCTTGTTTCAGAAACATAAACCAGTCCTTCCCTTCTCATTTTTTAAGACTTTCATGGGGTGTATTCTCAGTTCCATTTCTACAGCTCAGTATAAAACTCAGTCATACATCTTTTTTCAAAATGGCGTATGGCAGAGTGTTACACTAAGGATTTGATTTATTTATTAGGGTAAACGTTCAAACCAGCTGTAATGGCCACCTGTCCAAGGCAATCATGTGTACAAATGACCTGCTCCTTCCTCCGCTTTTTTTTGCTTTTTTTTGCTTTTTTTTTTCCTTTATCATAATGACGCTGCCCAGGATACCTCCCTGTCGAAGACAATCACTTATCTCCTCGACAATGGGTGACCATTTTGGACAATTTCAACTGTATTTTCTGTTTGTTCTAGAGAGCATATTGTTTATCTTCTTTAGAATTTCTGTTGTATTCCATGGAATATATTCTCTCTTTGTTCCATAGAGTGTATTCTCTCTTTGTTCCGTAGAGTATATTTTCTATTTGTTCCTTAAAGTATCCTTTAAACGCACTCCATATGTGTATTGTGTATGTTCTCCATTTGTACCTGAAAGTATATTCTGTTTGATCCATATTGTATATTTTCTGTTTGTCCATTTAGTATGTTTTCTGGTTGTTCCATAGTATATATTGATTTGTTCCATAGAGTATAATCTTAGGGTTTCGTCTCAGAGGGAGGAGAAGTGTAGAGCAGGGGAAAAAGTGGTGTAGCAGTTAGACATTTTACTGTCACATTTAGGAGACCCAAGTTCAATTCCAGAGTGGAAAAAAAGGCTGCAGAAAGAGTCAGGAGCCCATAGGAGGGGGCAAAGGAGGTAAGGGGGTGG
>NW_004797568.1:386417-403917 GCF_000002075.1 Aplysia californica | reverse complement strand
GGTCTTAAGCACTCTGTGTGACCTTATTGTGTTGCAATTGTCATAAGACTTTAACTGAAGTATGTGTGCTAGAACAAAGGTTGTGTTGAGTCAGTTAGTATCTTTCAATCCTCTTATTACATTGGTTTTTCAAAACATTGTTGAAACTGTTGTGCAGGAGGTAAGATTTTGGATGATGTGTAGAGATTTAGAGAGACAAAATTAAAATATAACCCCTCTGCTCCCCCTCTCTCGCCCCCCTCCACTCCTCCATACCCCCCAATCCTGAAAAAAATTAATTCAGCTAAGCAATCAAGAAAGCTATTCACTTTCTAGACTTTTCTCATCACCTGAGACTGAGAAGAAAAGAATGTAGACCTCAACTCTGAATGGAGAATTTATGTTGAAAGGCTTTGTATAAAACATCAGTTTTTAGGAATTTGTGTTCGTGCCGTTTGACATTTTGCCAGGATCCTAACTACTCAAAGTTTAAGTAATTTTTTTCTTCAGGTTTCCTATTATTGGTATGGTAAAAATACCTGTTACTTGTTTCACACCCTCAGTATAGCAGGGTTTTGGTTCGAGTACCAAAATATTCAATTATAGAAACATATTCACTTTTATTCACGTCATAAGTCTGACATAGATTAAGTTTGATTTTTTAAGTTTTTATCAGAACTAAAAACAAATAAAAATTAACTTATGTAATTGGCGTTGTTTGCGATTTACAAATATGGCAGTTTAGAAGTCACAACATTATCCTTTTTTGTATTCCGACATTTCAGGTGTGGGTGGACATGGTGGGACAGGCATACATGCTGACCTCATGGACAAGTACACGGAAGTGGTCCAGCGCGTGTCTCTACACGCTGAGCCAGACCTGACCCCTTGTCTGGACACCACCGTGGTAGTCCCCGTCGAAGCCCCGACTCACATGTCGGATCATCTCTCAGGTCTGACACATTGATGTGGCGTCGTGGTGGAATCAGGCGCTTGTCAAAATAATTAAATATCGAAGAAACCGACATTTTTCTCTCTGTTGGGCAATTTTAGGCGTATAATTTTTTTTAGCTGAACACTTCTTATGTCCATATGAAAACACATTTCTGAGTGGATTTTTACCGAAAATGTTGATCAAGGGCACCAAAAATTGTAAGTTTACAGTTTCTAAGGACACCCCAGCTTTGGAAGTTACCAGGCTTTGGTGGTCATTTTCATGCTAATTTTAACCTCTGACACTAGACAATCTCACCTCCTTCAATCACAAATATCTCAACTTCTATTCAAGATAGATGGGTATTTTGTTCATCAAAAGGAAGGCAAATGAACAGGCTTTAAGATTACACCAACAACCCCATATACGCAAAAATTGTCAAGTGCCTGATTCCACTGTTAAGCGACCCATTTGTTACTGTAAGTGAACTTTGAAAGTTTTACACACAATTACATTTTTGACATGTGATATTTCATGCTCAGAGGTAAGCAGATAAGAAGAAAGTTGTGATAAGGAGTTTTCTCGAACGAAAAAAAGTGTTTTTATTGTCATTGTGTTTTGATCTCTGAGGGGATTCTGACTAAATATAATAACTATCAGCAAGTATATCATGGCTATACATCTGACGACATGGTGAAGCAAAAAAAGAAGTAAAATATTTTTTTAAAGAACAAGAACGGATATTGCATTTGCATAGAAGACTTTCTCCTGAAGGTCATTTAGTTGGGGTTTTTTTTAGCCACAAAGAGTTCATTGTACATTGTGTTTGCAAGTGTTTTGGTCAAACGCAAAATACTTGGATAATGAAAACCCTCTCTCTCTCCCTCTTTCTCTATCATCAAACTGAAAAGCCTTTAAAGACTGGCACATCATTGGATTGTGAGACTCTTTCAAACTTAAGAATCTCGCTGTACATTTGTTACAAGTGACGTGTCACAGACAAAAGTAAGCAGATAATAAAAAGAATTCTGTGACATTTCATTCTTACAATAAAATAGGAACAAAGGAGTTTACTTCGAATACAGAAACTTGACTTCATTTCTCCTTTGGCTGCAATATCCAGTTGACACTTTCCAGGTATTTAGGCTGGAATCAGTCGAGGTCATGTCTCTTGCAAGTATCCTTGTATCTATGGGGAGGTCTTCTTTTTTTTCCTCTTTTAATTTGGTATCGGTTTATTTGATTGCTATATGCTGTTGATATAGATGATAGCTCTTGATGTTATTTCTATTATTACCATTATTATTATCATTATTGTTATTATTATTGATATTATTGATTTAAATGTTAATGATTCAGTTCTTTTTTTTTTCAGACTACGGCGCCATAATTACTGTTGTTGTTATTTCAGTCCTATTGCTTAATTATTAATAATTCCAATTGTTTGTCACAGGTTACCGCACCAGCATGAGCTCCCTGAGTGAGGTGGACTTCCATCGTCACTCCAGCCACAGAGACTCCTCTCTAGACATGATGCTGTCCCGCTACGGGGACGCCCCGCCCGACCCCGCCTCTTTCAACACCTGGAGCCATCAGGGCAGTACACGGACAGGGCCCAGGAACACAGCACACCGGAACGCAGTGCCTCAAGCACACGTGAAGAAGTGCGCTGTGTGTGTGGTTCTGTAGTCAGGAATGCAGAACCTCAAGCACATGTGAAGAAGAGTGCTATGCGTGGTTCTGTAGTCAGGAACGCAGAACCTCAAGCACATATGAAGAGGTGCGCTGTGTGTGTGGTTCTGTAGTCAGGAACGCTGTACCTCAAGCAAATGTGAAGAAGTGTGCTGTGTGTGTGGCTCTGTAGTCAGATGCTGCTGTCTGTGGCAAATCTGGAACCCCAAGCACACGTGAAAAAACATGCCTTGTGTTTGGTTGTGCAGTTGTGACAAAATATTCTGTGTCTGATCTTGAATCCTGTACCCCAAGAAGTGTGTTGTGGGTGTGATTCTGTATTTATAGGTGAAGTTTTATGTCAAATTGAGAATCTTGTACTTCATGCACACACGACGAAGTGTGTTGTTCTGTATTGAGATGATGTACTTGTTGTGTCAAGTTTGTGTCCAGAACATCATGTCGTACAATGCTGTTATTAGTAAGGGGTCATGGAAAGACCACGGTACTTAAAATGCATGGTTTCTTGTCCTTTATTATGTAAACTATAACGGTGAAATGTAGGGTGACCTTGTTAGCATGAGCACATTACCTCTTACTTCCACCTTTGACCCCTTATTAAACAATCTCTCTTCAGTCGTCAAGATCTGGGGCCAGTCTCCTCAACACTGCAGGAATGTCAGTTTCCTGAGACAAGTGTTGGTCCTTTCACTGAGGGTGTGTCCTTCCAGGTGTCATGGATATTTTAGAAATAACTTGTTAACATTTCTGCTGTGATTATCTTTTTTAAAGGGGAGGGATCACTAGCTGCCGCCCCACCTTTCTTAACCACGTTGGGGGCCAGCTATAACAAAATTGGTGTGAGCTGTCATTTTTTCCTCTTATATTTCGTATTGCCAAAGGCTGTGACTTCATTTCATACTCACTTCTTACCTTCGTTTATTATTTTTTGCATGTACCATTGCTTTGAAGACGTGGAAAATGGCTGACTTGTCTAGTCGAGTGCTTCATGGTCATTGAATTTAGGCTCTGTACATTTATCTAGTGATTCTTGACTGAACCAGGTGGTATCTCATGAAACTGCTGAAACTTTTTGAGCTTTGAATGTTGTCTTTGTGTTTCTTTGTGTCCATTTTTTCTTACTTAAGAAATATTAAATATTAAAATTAACCATCATTGTCTGACCAGAGTCAGTCTTTCCAACGTTATGTGCTTGGGAAAGGCACTTTACACAAATTTTCCGGTTTGGCTTGGTTCTACTGGAAGTGTATGTTAAATTCAGAGGTCCCTCTCCTTGAATAACCTTAGTTTTGCAAGGGACTGTAAACCTATACAATTTCTTAATTTTTTTTCCGCGAGTCATTCTCTTGCTATTTAGTTGGATTATAGAATAGCCCTGGCTTTAATGGAGTTTAGCAGCTGAGATTAAAATTTGATGTACACTCGTATAGCTTTTGTGAAAGTGATATTAAAAAACATTTCATTGCATTCTTCTATACCCACTTTTTTGATGACCCAGAAAAGACTATTTGCTTACATATATAATATATATGGTGGATTAATTTTTTAGGTTACAAAGTGATACATTTATATGAAAATGATATGAAATTTATGAATACCCTTAAGCTGAGAAGGGCTTTTGTAGTGTCATAGAAATCCTAACTTTGTGTTCCAAAGGTTTCCTATTCACTATCATTTTATTATAACAATGAAGTTTATGGTATTTTCTTACTAAAGAAAAAGTAAAGTTTCCTAGTGCACTACACTCTTGTTTCAAAGATGGAACCCTTTGCTGTTCAAAGTGGCCCCTGATTCAAAAAGTATGCTCACCCCTGGTCTAAACAGTAGGCCTATGCCTGCAGCTGTCCAAAAAGGTAGCTTGTGCTATGTGTGGGGAAAAGCGTCCTAAATGAAGTGTGAGTGTAAATCGTATTTTTTGCATTACTGTTTTGAGATGTTTGCTCACCTACTCTCGATTTATGATCATAAAAGGTACTATTTATTTCTATCCCAATTTTGTTAACTGAATAAATCTTTGTTAAGCAAGATTCAGTATATAAGAGGCATCGCTTTGTGCTTTTCCTGTGCTAATGAAATGACTTATCTTATAGCTCTTCTGTTTGAAATAATCTGTGATATAAAACTAGCTCACTACAACTAGCATTGATTTTTCAGCTCAGAAATAAATTTATAATGTGTTGTATTGTCATGAAGTGTAACTGATAAAGGACTGCATTGTGTTGGTACCATTTGTGTTGTGTTATGTGGCTATCCAGTAGTAGCCTTGATCTAAATCTCTAATTTAGATTAATGATGACATGACAGTAATGTTTCTGAGAAGTGAGTATGTGATGTTTTGTTATGTTGGAATGTAGGTTCAAAAAAGTACCCTTCTGGTTGACTTTGAGTGCAGTCCTACACAAACCTTTTTGTGGTTACATTTGAATGTAGTCACAAACACATATGTGGTTACATTTGAATGTAGTCACAAACACATATGTGGTTACATTTGAATGTAGTCACAAACACATATGTGGTTACATTTGAATGTAGTCACAAACACATATGTGGTTACATTTGAATGTAGTCACAAACACATATGAGGTTACATTTGAATGTAGTCACAAACACATATGTGGTTACATTTGAATGTAGTCACAAACACATATGAGGTTACATTTGAACATAAGCAGAAACAAATGCCCCCTGATTACATTTGAAAGCAGTCCCACACTGATATACCTGTTTGCAGGTGATTGGAGCAGTCTGATTGACTGGTACATTTCAAGGGCTCAGTGTGTCATAGGTCACTTTGTCAAGATGGTATATGGCGGAGTCTTACACTAAACAGTCGATATGTTTTCTCAAGCGTACTTGAGAGCCACTTTTGTTTTGCAGATTGTTTTTCGAATATTGTGCAGTTGTCTGTCCTTCTACTGAGCTGTAGTAGTAGTAGGCCTATCCCTCACAGCCCAGGTTGGCCCTGACAAGCATGGAGGAAGAAGCTACCCTCTTTAACCCAATGAACCCGTGACACTGATATATCAGTGTGCAAGTTATTTGCCCCTACCCCGAAGCACCGATATATCGGTATGTGATAGTCTACCATAGAACAGTTCTCTGTACACAGATAAAAAGGTGGGAAAATGACGTCTAAACGATATGTAGCTAACTATTGTAATAGTCAAGGCAGCTCAAAGAAGAGGGAATTGTTTGAATAAACTTTTGTGTCTTTTGTTTGCTGCCATGAACACATTTTTTACCCAGGAAGCCAGGGAATGGGTTATTTTGGGGTCAGGGTTCATTGGGTTAATGATGTTCACTTGAGACGTTGAATGTTTATAATCTTTGTCATTTACGATTAGTAGTACAGTATTTTGCCGACTTCAAGACCCTACGTTTCCTTCAAATCTAACCCTCTTGCTACATGATTTAGTAGCTAAATTTTAAAATTTCATTGTCTAAGATAAGATCTCTAAACACATGTATATGTGTTTCAGAAAAACAGCTCTCTATGAAACCACTGTATATTGCTTTTTTTTTTCCATATACATCATGAAGCATGTTTCACCAAATATACCATTTTTTTGTACACTATGTAAGCCAGTGAGCCTTATATGTGACTGAAGTATAATTTTTAATTTGAATTTGGTTGTGCCTTGTATTGGGCAAAGTGTTGTTACTTTTTTATGAAGCTGGCATGGATTCTATTTCTGCTTTAGGATGTGTTGTTAAAGAGAATTGTAATGTCAGATTTAACTTTTATGGGCATTTTCCTTCTGATGAATTATTTATGTACTTGTTGATCATGTTCTTGCTCTAACAGTAAACATTTAACTCTCTGGTTTTTGTCTCTTGGTGCCATCTCAGACTAAAAAAGAAGAAACTGTTAACCTTTGCCCTTTCTTTTACTTAAGAAAGATTTATATATTTGTTGTTTATAATAATTGTGAATGTTTCTTTTTGTAAAATATGTACAATACGAAGAGCACTGTAATTCTGCTATGGGGAATCAATGTGCTGGGTTCTATCTGTTGTATGTTTTGCTGTAATAAGATCTGGGAATTCCTTAAGCTTGTTCTATTTAAAGATTTATTTTGAATTAGATATTGTAACTCAGTTCTTTTTCTTCTGATTGCTTGATTTTTTTCTTTATGTTCGGCAGTTTCTACAAATTCCACTACCTTATTAGGTAATCTGGTAAAAGAATTCAGTTGCTAGGATGGGGACTAGAATGATCTGTTGTTTGTATACTGTTAATTTTTTTCCTCAATGTTTTGTTAGACTTTAAGCTGCAGTGTGGGGGAAAGCATATTTGAATCTCTTTGAGGTCTTTTTCTGACCTAGGATTTTAACGTTTCAAACTTAAAAATGAGTTTATTGTTGATGGAACTTTTCACACAGTAGGACGCATAACCTCTGAACCGACAGGAAAAAGACAGTTTACATCGCACTACCTTACAATTTGTAGGCCAGAATATGGTGTTGTGAGGAAATATTGACCACTATTGAACAAGGTCTGATAAGGTCAATGCTGTGACAAGGGATACTCATGTTACAGTTTCTTTACAAAATTGTCTAGAAGACCTGTGCTTCTCTACTGCAGAGTGCTGAGCATTAGTTCACATTGTACCATACTGAGCCAATAGTCAACACTGATGTGCAAATAGCACAATTCTTCATACGCAAGGTTTTGTTTTTTTAAAAAAAAGTGTCAGAAATGATAAGACGAGATATCCTTTAAAGGTTCCCTTGCTTTTTTCTTTTTTTTCTCCAGGTTCATTTTCTATTTCAATATTAACTCTGCATTATGATGAAGGCTGAAGTCATGTTTGCTGTGAGTTGAACAGTACATTATCTGGTTTAATTGAGCATCCTTGGAAAAGGTATTATACCCTACTTTCTTCAGCTCTCCCAAGCATAGATTGACACTTTTCATGTTGTGGATACATGAATGTGCTCATGAAATTGTCTTCGTTAAGCTGATTTGCCTATCCGTTGAGGAGAACTGAAAAGGAACATTTTTATGACTAGGCAGGCTAAGAGAGTTTCCATAAATTTTTGCGAGCCCTTTATCAGAGGTGATGAAAAACTATGAGCTATCAAGTTGACTATAGCTTACTGAACTTTCCTGTGTTTTGCAATGTTTTTTTTCTTTTAGCTAAAGTAGCCTGTGTGAATATCTTTTTTTTTTGGTTCTAAATATTGATCTGAGGTGGGTTTCTGTTTCATCTTTTTTCCATGTTTATATAGGTCAACAGTCTTATGGAATTTGCTTCCTGCTTTTGTTGGCCCGTAACAATGTAGAAATCTAGTTCAGAATTGCATCTGCTTTGTTTTTTCATAGATGTCTTTTCTTATGGCTATGATGTTGTTACATATATACACTCGCCTAGTCTAGAATCAAAACATTTGTGTTCATCTCAGGTTTTTGGGGGCAAATATGTGGGAATGCTCTAAGATTTTTGCCTTGCTTTTCATTCTTTCATTCATTTATTCATTTATGAGTTATGATACTCTCTTTATGGAAGCCAGTAGATAGGGGGTGGGGGGGTGGATGAGAGAGACAGAGAGAGGCGAAAGAGGTAATATTTTTTTCATATATTTTGTCAATGATGAACAAGAATGAAAGTTCATATATATCACTGCTGAAAGTATATTGAGCACTCTCCCACACAACATTATATCCATTATTATAGTTGTGATGTCTTCTTCTCGTTATTGTGGTTTCGTGACGTATATTTGCCGTGTGGTATGTACCAATAGTCAAACCCCTTTGCAGTTTCTGCACCAGAAACATGCTACATTTTTTCAGTTTGGTGAGTCTCTCAGTTTTTGGGGGTTTCAGGATACCGGATCCATGGCCATCACTCACCTTTTATTCTTTGGTTAACATTTAATATTAATTTTTAATTATCATCAGGTTTCATATTATTGAGGTAGTTATAACATCTCCTTATGAACATTACATCTTTTCGTTAATGTTTATTCTGGACAGAGACTGCTGCTAACAGTTGACGACTCACTTTCCTTTCACACTTTGGTTTGCCTCGCCAAATGTTGATGTATACAATCTTAATACCCTTAGAGCCCCCCCAGCCTACAAGACTTGTGCCTCAGAGCTTCCTGTGTGTAGACTGCCAGATGTAGGCCTACTCTGCCTTATGTTGAAGCATTGGTTCAGTGTGTGGAAGAGCAGAAATGGTCGCATCACCTTTAGGCATACTCACAAGTTTGTTGGGTTCAGGTGTGCAAATGACCAAGTGGAAATGAAAATGTTTCCTTCAGCTGTGCCTATTGTCAGATGGTTTAGAAAGAGACACTGGTGCTTACTGCTGGGGAAGTGTCCTGGGTCTCAGTTAAGGAAAGTAAGGGAGCAGACCTTGGTTTTCCTTGGTGTTGGACGTTTCAGATTTCTGTGGGGTCTGATTTTTCTTGTGCTTTGAGGTTGATTTTACTTTGTTCCTATGACAAATTTTTCTCAGACTTCCTTTTGTCCAGTTCTGAGGCTCAGGTTCTCAGAAGTTCTGATTTTTGTCAGATTCTGAGGCTTAGGCTCCCTGAAATTCTTATTTTTATAAGGTTCTGAGGCTCTGGTTCTAGCTTTCTGATCTGTGGAAGCTACCAACACTGTTCTATTTGGGTTCCACATTATATACATGTTGTTTCTCTGATTAATTTTTGCTTAAGTTCTTAACCAAAGTTAACCATTTAATCCATATATTTGGTTTGCTTTCTTGTGTGGTTTAGTTTATAGAATTGTCAAACATGATCTATTTCTAATAAATCAAGTATTACTATTACTGCTCATAACTGATGAATCATATAAACCAAAACCTACAACTTAATTTTCCTTGGACTTGACAGTAGGCCTATACTATGCCAGTATGATGGTAATTTGATTGGCATTTTATTTCTTCATAGGTGGCTAACAACTTTGGCTGTCCCTCATACATTATATGCTTTTTTGCTTCTGGTTGGCTGGCTTTTGCTGAGATATTAGTATGAATCACTTGCTTTTTAAGCTTTGCCGATTTTTATATGTTTTTTTTTTTCTTTGCTTAGTATTTGAATTTTTTGTGTTGATCATGGGATAGTGGCGTCGATGGCCTAGTGGTTACGCTCTCGGACTCGCAACCGTAAGGTCGTGGGTTCGAATCCCGTCAGGGGCCCGACGTTGTGTCCTTGGGAAAGGTACTTTGCACAAATTTTCCTCACTTCACCTAGGTGGAAATGGGTACCCGGCTATAGACAGTGAACGATCTTGTCAGTTTGATAGTGTTTGAGCACGTGAAATCCGCAGCTTGCACTGTATGCTTCCGCGGAAGCCGAGAATGTTTCTGAGTGTTCTCAGAAGGTCTGCTGGGGTAATGATAGTTGTAAAGCGCATAGAGCATGCTCTTGAGCATGGATATGCGCTATATAAATGCAATTATTATTATAGGATTCTCGTCAGTGAAGAACATTTTTGTATGTAATAATAATTGCCATTTTAAGAGGCTGTCCGATGAGCCGGCTGGTGAAAGCAAGTCTCAAGTCTCTGAATGGAGACAAAACATTTTAGAACTCCACCTTGCCTTTTTTGGAGTTGGACCTAAATTTTCCAGCACTAGATCTTTTGTTATCAAACTTTCTGTTGAAAAGGACGTGGGACTTAAATCTATCTGTAAAAGGCTTTGTCTCTGACAAATATCTTTGCTACTTAATTAATTTGATACTGACATTATTTTGTTGAAAAGTTTGAATGGATGGATTGTCTCAAAACTTTGCCGTCTTTCTGCATCGCTCCCATTTTAATGTGTTAATTGTGCTGGGTGGTTTTATTTGTGATGTGCTTGTTATGTGTAATCTTTTGTTTTACAAATTCAGTAAAACTTTTTAAAATTGAGGCATCACCTGGGCAATATGACACCAAATCACTTGGTTTCTTCTTGGATTCACATTACCTAAACTTCTCATATATTTAAGTTATCTGTGGAATGTCCAAAATTCTGAGCGGTGGTTACAAAAATTATAAAGTTTTGCAAAAAAATTTTTATTTTTAATATGCTTATAGTAAGATATTTTTTTGAATCTGTTAACCTATCTTGTACTATATTTGTTCCTGTTTGGAATGTCGTCTTTCTCAACTTAACCAGGAATCATTTTTTGAAAATATGCTTTATTTTTTTATTTAAAAATTTTTTTTTTTTCTATTGCAGTGGGACATTGCTTGCTTACATGAACTCATGTCAAACGACTTTTGGATAACAATGCGTATTTTGTGTCTTCTTACCATAGTGGACATAGAGTACAAAGCTTAATGAGACAACTCGTTTTCTGATGTTTATACTATCTCTGCACTGTGACATCATTGCAAACATAGTCCACTGTTTAATTTGTTCTTCTCAAGAAGTCATGTTTTACTCAAAATATTTTGATAGTTGCTGTTTAACCAGATAGGAACAGTACAACAGTGGCACACATTTTTGTCATGGTCAGTCACAGAATTTCCAAGTTCTTGTAGAGAAGTGATGGTGGCTATGTAAAATGCAGCTACATGAGAAGAACAGACTGATGTTTTTTAAATACCAGCTTAGCTCATTTCGTACCAAGTTATTCCACTAAGAATGATTGCCATCCCTCAGATAGATTTTTGGGTTTTCCAGCAAAAAAATAAGTGTATTAGAGGTATCACTTCAAATGGATATTTCCTGTGCCCAGCCAAATGGAGACAAATGGTGCTCACAGGGAATCCTTGTGTGCATACTCTCTCACTCTCTCTCTCTCTCTATCTGTCTCCCTGTCTGTCTGTCTTTGTCTCTCTCTCTCTCTCTCTCTTTTTCTCTCTCTCTCTCTCTCTCTCTCTCTCTCTCTCTCACACTCTCTCTCTTTCTCACATTCTCTTTTTTCTCTCTCTCTCTTTCTTCCTCTCTCTCTCTCTCTCTCTCTCTCTCTCTCTCTCTCTCTCTCTCTCTCTCTCTCTCTCTCTCTCTCTCTCTCTCTCTCTCTCTCTCTCTCTCTCTCTCTCTCTCTCTCTCTCTCTCTCTCTCTCTCTCTCTCTCTCTCTCTCTCTCTCTCTCTCTCTCTCTCTCTCTCTCTCTCTCTCTCTCTCTCTCTCTCTCTCTCTCTCTCTAAACAAAGCTTATCATTGTGTATGCTGTTCCTGATCTTGTCACCTCATCAAGCAATTGCAGGTTGAGAATGGCATTGCAGACCAGTATTTCTGGCTATTTGTAAAGACTTCATCCCTATTGCTAAGTTGATATCTTTAGATCAAAGCTTGATCTGCTATTTTAAAAATCTTTAAAAGTTGCTTCAGACAGAACAATGTAAAATCAAGATGTCTCAAAAAATGATTCTGCACTTAAAAATAATTGATTATTTATTTTCGTTACTTCTGACTACGCATCTTCTACAACCACAGGCTTTTTTTCTTTTTACAACTGCGCTGTTGAAACGAAAGATGCTGTGTTTTATCAGAACAATGTCAAGACCAGCAAAAATTTATGTGACCACAGTAGCTTAGAAATACGGGTATATCTCCTGTGATAAATGTTCTGTCAAAGACAGTAATTTCCATTCATTTTCCTCTGGTCGTTTTGTATATCCATGGTGGCGGTTGTTAATTTGCTTGTTTATGGACTTTGATCTTTGGAATTAATTTGAGCAAAAAAAGTCCTCATCTTAAAATCTACTTTCTTTGTTTTCTGCACAATTTTTTAAATCTTAATTGTGCAATGTCAATAATTTGTTGCAAGAAAAGGTATCTAGGAATCTCAGCTTTATCATGATGTTCAAAAGATTGATAGGTAATGTATGTTGTATGTGGACAATTTTACATAAACCCATGAACCACTTAATCTTTTGTTAACTGGATAGAGAAGATACTGTTAGTTCTTTACATAGGTCATTTTCACCAATGTTCTGGCTTTTTTTTTATTCATTCAAAGATGTTGTTTTCTCCTTGTTTATGAACAGAAATCAAGAGGCTCTTTAGAAATAAGGCTTCTCACCAGTAGAAAACAAAATTCTGCATACTGTTAAAACCTGAGTTTTATAGAAATTTTTTATTTTAAAAGAATTTGTTTGAAGAACAGTTGTTTTTTTCAAGGGCCGTGTCGTGTCTTAAGCAGAGTTTGTTGTGCAAATGATACTGTGTGCTGTTGAAAAGTCAATTTTGATAGTAATTTCTGATTTTTTAAGAGAAATTTTTGTAAGGGCTGTGTATTAACAAAAAGTTTTTAGTTTGGTTTAGTGCTTAAATTAGTCTGGATTAATGGGAGATTGGATGCTTAAATAAGTTGCAGTTATAGTGAGACTGCGTTGTTGATTAATGCAACATGTGCATGTTCTTGGTTTGAGGTTAAAGGACTGTTGAAATCTGTACAGTTATAATATCTGGTCATTAAGGTTGTGTTGAGATATCACCGGTTCCCTGAGACCAGGGGTGCTGTTACCAAAAACATTTATAGAAACCCTTTTATCTTTCTATGATGATTTTATCGGGAAAGGATGAGAAGAGATCATTAAGTGAATCTCTCTCAAACTAAGCCTGGTGGCCACTGATTATACTATTTCTATATATTATATTATTATGCATCTGAGCTAACTGTTCAAATAAACCCAGAGATCTGAAGCATAAGATAGTTATTGTGATTCGGACAATGTCCCTGTGTCCTTTGGCTTGATACAAAGGGTTTTGGTACAAAATATGCTATGTGCCAGATATGAATGACCCTTATTCTGATTCCAATCCCCAACAGGTTGTTCTTATAGTAGGATTGTTTGGGAAGTTTTTGAGGCTTGGCTCATCATCTATTTTGCCTTGTCCCTCTGAAAATGGATAACATTAAATTTGGAGGCCCCGCCTCTTCAACAATGCTATGTGTGTACAAAAGCATTAAACCCATACCATGCCAAACCCCTTCGTGCAGAGCATCACCACATGATTACGTGATTTTGCATCTGGAGTCCTTTACTAGGTTCCTTTTTTAGCTCTTCACATGGGCCCAGTTTGGTTACTGTGATTTTGGAAGATTGCTCAGTACCAATCTGGAAGAAGAAAGGCAGTAAGAGAGACTGTGGAATGTATAGAGACATTTCACTGCTAAGCCACGTGGGCAAGATGTTCGCCAAGATATTGGAATGGCGAACAAGACACAAAGTTGAACCATTTCTGAGTGAGGCCCAAATGGGATTTAGAAAGGGAAGAGGATGCACCGACGCAATATTTGCCCTACGACAAATGTGCGAAATGGCAATGGAACACAACAGGGAACTAAATATAATATTTGTTGACCAGGAGAAAGTGTTCGACAGAGTGAACAGAAACAAGCTGTAGAAAGAGTTCGAAAACTACACTGTAAAAGGCCAACTTCTAGTTAACATCCCTGCCATATACGAGAACAGCATAAGTGCAGTAAGAACGTCAGAGGGACTCACAAAATGGTTCGAGGTAACATCCGGAGTAAGACTACTAAGACAAGGTTGCGTCCTATCACTACTACTATTTTTCATAAAATTACAAAAGAGGCCAACACAGTACCAGACGCCCTAAATGAAAATGAATTACTCTTCGCTGTTGACCAAAGCCTGGCACACAAAGATGAACAAAGTCTCCAACACCATACCACCAGATTAAACGAAGAATGTAACAACTATGACATGAAGATCAACGTCAACTAAACAGAGACAATAAAAGTAAGCAGAAAGCCAGAACCACTGAGGGTACACATCAACAACAACAGTCTCAGACAGGTCCAAGAATTTAAGTACCTCAGAAGTATATTCACAGAGGATGGGCGACTGAACAGAGAAATTTAAACACGAGTACAAAAGGCCAATAATGTTAGTTACCAGCTTACTCCACTACTGAAACATCCTAATATCCCCATGACAAGAAAACTCACAATGATCAACACCATATTCATCCCAACACTCACTTATCAATGCCAAACATGGACCACGAAAAAGACATTAGAGCAAAGAATTACAACACGTGAAATACGATGCCTTAGAAAAACAGTAAACAAGACCAGGCGAAACAAAATTAGAAACTCGGCAATCCGAGAAATGGTGGGCACAAATGATGTCATGCATCACGTCCAACACCAAAGAATCAAATTGTTCGGACATCTGGCGATTACCGACACACCATCCAGCTTAACATGCCTTCATTAAAAAATGTTGATGGCAACAAGGCTAGAGGGCGACCGAGAAAGACCTGGATAGATGGAGTCAGGGAAACATTAACCACCCTCGGCACCTCCCTGACCCAAGCTCTCCGGCTGGCGACAGAGAGAGAGACGTTTCTTTCTTCCCGCGACACACAAAAGGGTATAAGCGGCGGATAAAAGTAAAGTAAAGTAAAATAATGCTCATGGTGTTGGTTTAATAAAAAAAAGAAAACAAAGGAAAAAGAAAAACCTCTCTCCATCTGTCACCATGATAGGGACTTCTTAAATAGTCTACTTTGAGGGCTTTCTGTACTCAGTTCCAGCATCTATCTACTAGCACAGAAGGTTGCCACAGTAGGAGGGAACAAATAGAGGATGTCATTGTGCCCTAGCCTTGTTGTTGGTCTGATAGGCTTAGTCAGAGCGGGGGGGGGGGGGGGGGGTGCATTGTCAAGTACATGTACTATTACTATAGCTTTGTTTCTAACAACACATCATATTATTATGTATATATGTACATGTATATATAAATGAATATATACCAGTTAATATCATATGCATACATGCATAATATACATATTGTCGGCCAGATGTTCAAATGTACTAAGCCCAAAATTTGGAAATTTTGACAACTTAACATTGTTTCTTAGTCTTTGGTAAGGATTGCATGTGTTCAAGAAACATTTTGTTGAAATTCAAATTCTGAATGTTGAAACATGGGTGGTTGGCAGGTGTTCTGTGGTTTGCTCCTTCTTCCCTATCAGACATCTATCATCCTTATAATATCTTCCTTTTTTAAAAAAAATGTATTCTTTGGTAACGCTTACAATCTTCGGCAACTATGAATTATGATCTATTTGTGTTGCAAATACCATACACTCAAACTAAAACTAATTGTTTAAAAAATGCAAGGAAAAATACAATCATACAATGGTTTTAAGAATGAAACAGGTTTTTTTCTTTCCCATGAACAATTTTACTTGTGCTTAGAACTTTTGAACAGCTATCCGATGATGTGTATGGCAGTTAAATAGACAATTTCACATTGATATTTGATAAAGGTCATGTGGTTTTTTTCTTGCTGTTATCTCTAATGAAGCTCATCTTGCCGCTGCTGAGTGGGGCTTATTTTCAGCCAATAAGCTCACACGTTGAAATTGGCTTCATTTCAAGTTTGCCAGGAAATAAAATATGCCATCAATTTTGAGACAAAAACAGCAACAGACTATATTGTGTTACGCCTGTGTTTAATGACCCTAAAGTCGATGTGAAAAGCACAAATTAATTATGGAATTGAAAGAATTGAAAAAGTGGGAAAATGTACGTTGCAGTTTAGTAGTTCAGGTTTCAAAGCAGAGGTGATTATTTTTACAATACAATTACACATATGATTGTTATGTTTTTTATTTACGTATTTTCCTGTGTCACATTCCATAACTTTAACCTCATAAAAAGCCATTGGTGGCTATAAGCTTGTGCCTCGCAAACTAATAGCATTTTCTCATAGAGAGCATGATCGCTGAAATATGGGACCAAATGGCATTGTAAGGACGTCGGGGTCAAATAAATAATCTGCCACTTCAATTTTGGATTGCTCTTTACAGTCCAGGTCACAAAACGCAGTGGAGTCAGATAAAAACAAACACAATTGATCCTTTATTTGCCGCGAGCAGAAAGAATATAAAACCCGCAATTTTCTTTTCTTGTATTTGAGCAACATCTCTAAACTAACCCGTAAACTAAAGAAAAGCCTGAGGTCCCTCGAATTTCGGTTTAAACGGGACTTCACTGTATACTTCCGTGATCCTTCGTCTTATGGAGGAGTTAGGACTCACTTTCATTATAAGACGATGGATTGGATTCCTGGCTCCCTCGGGGTGGATGTTGTGAAATTGTGTCACAGAGCAAGGCACCCTGCCTCAGTGCTCGCATTTCAACAGACTCTTAATATGCTCGCATTTCAACAGACTCTTAATATGCTCGCATTTCAACAGACTCTTAATAATCAATTTTTGATCATCAGTTATAATCAGGAACAGGTGAAGGATTTCATTTGATCACAGAACCTGGTGCCACCTCATAGGACTTGTAGGTGGAACTTTGGGAGGAATAAATAAGCCAGCAAAAGTACATGTAGGTGTTTTAAAGTTATTTTTTGGACTGAATATGTTAACAAAAGTAGTTATTTTGAAGTCGTTATTTTTTGGCATGAATATAAGCCTGCAAAAGTGTGTATATTGAAATCGTTTATACCTTTGCTCCAAAGAGACATAAGATGGTACTGTATTGCTCATTTGAAGATATATTTATATTGTGTGCTTTGTGGTGAGTGTAAAGGCTGAAACACCAACACTGGGTTGTCTGAGAAACCAACATTAGATGGGGGCTAAGGGGGTTGGGGGGGGGTGTAAGCAATGACAGACAGAACCCCTCTTAAAGACTGGCTGTCCTATGTTGATACATGTACCTCTTTGTTGTGTGGTCACCATGGAAACCGAGCTGCCTACAGCGTTGTGTTACTATTATCTTGGGCTGTTCATGAATCAAGGATGTAATAAAGTACTATTTAAATCTTTTGATGGCGATTTTAAAAAAATAATTTATATCTTGTTGTTTTTTAAAATCATATCAGAGATTTCCACTTGTTTTGTTTCATTTTCATTCCGTGTTTCTGTTATATTGCTTTGCATGCGTGTCCGTGTTTGTTTGTGTGTGTGTGTGTGTGTGTGTGTGTGTGTGTGTGTGTGTGTGTGTGTGT
>NW_004797568.1:383974-385504 GCF_000002075.1 Aplysia californica | reverse complement strand
CAGGTAAAATCTAACACCCAGCCTTCTCGGATACGGGCGAAAAATCTCGAAGGTCCCATGTGCAAGTTGCGCACGTTAAAAATCCCTTGGTGGTCCAAAATCGATTATAGCAGGCTTCAGCCGCCACCCGAGCAAAATGCAAAATCTATTCCTACTAAACTGAAAATGTGTAACGTGTCCTGCGCGCTCATATGACCTTATGCAGTTGTGAGCGCTGTTAAACACTTACCAAAACATTTATCTATTTTGAAAACCCCCCTTTCTTTTCTTTTGACTGATTTTCTTAAAACGCAGCGGTCAGAATGATGACGACAATGATACAGCAGTCACGATAGATTTTTACGCGTCATCACGATCTGACCAGCGTCTGTGGTATAGTACTGTCAGACGCTTTGCCATCGCTCGCAGGAGACCCGAGTTCAACTTCCCTCTGGGGAACATTTATATATCGAGTTTCTCGGTATGTATATCATCTGCTGGGACGTGGGTAGTTAGCGGGTACTCTGAGTCTGAGGTGGTTTGCTCCTTCTTTCCTATTTAAAAAAACCTGTCAACTCTATCTCCCATTCTTCTTTTATGTAATGTTACTCTCTTGTAACACCTCTAACCTTCGGCGTTTATATATGTATGTGACTTTATTGAATTGCAAGTGCCGTAATCCTCTTACTAAAACAAACAAATAAACATTCTGCTGGGACGTTGTATCAAAGATTCTCTACTACTCTAGTAAAGAATCTTTGGCTGTATCCCGCTCAGCCTGGGTTAGCCCTGACAGGCAGGATCGAAGCCCGCCTCCTTATTAATGATCTAAACTGTGTCGTTGGGGACGTAAAAACCCTTCTTTTTAAAAACAGTAACTCTTTGCACTACCATTAACATCAAGCAGTAAACAAATTAACTCTATCCTCTTGCCTGTTATTATTTTCCAGTATAAGACTTGACATTTACTTTCGCTGCGCTCGCAGTTTGTGAGAAGGGAAAAAATGCATCTCCCGCAGGCAAAAAGAACGTAAGCATCTGTTGGGTGGAGACAGACAATGGCAATTTTGTGTCTCATCATCAAGGAAAGGTGAAAAGAGACAAACAAACAAAAAACACACACTAAGACAAGATGAATTGTGTTGTCATTGTACATCAAAGGGTTTATTCTTCATGCGCGACTTAAAGAAATCCAAGGAACGAGTTTGAAAACGTGGAAAAACTATTAGTCTCTCAACAATGCAGAGCACAAACAACAGGAGACAGACGTAGAAGAAGAATATATGAAAGAGTTGAATAATGACTTTCCCTGAGGCACACAGTAGAAATAGTGTACAGACAGGCGGACTGACAGACAGACAGACTGGATGACAGACATACCGGCAAATACATTCATACACATACAGACACACACATACGCACACACGCACTCACACACACATACATACACACACGTACATGCACGCACGCGCACACACACACACACACATATACACACATAGACTCTCTCACACACACACACACACACACAAGGGCATGTCTTAATTTCCT
>NW_004797568.1:379919-381411 GCF_000002075.1 Aplysia californica | reverse complement strand
AGAGAGAGAGAGAGAGAGAGAGAGAGAGAGAGAGCGCGCTAGGGGGAGTGACGAATAGAGAGACAAGCTTAAAGAAAGAGTTCCGGAAAATGATTAATAAGAAAAGGGAGAGTTCAAGAGAAAGTGGTGATCGTGTGTTTCTGTATGGGTTTGGGCGTTTGTGTGCTCATATTGTGTTAGAGTGTATATGTATATATGTGTGTGTGTGTGTGTGTGTGTGTGTGTGTGTGTGTGTGTGTGTGAGAGAGAGAGAGAGAGAGAGAGCACGTGCTAGGGGATGAGGTAGGTGAACATCGTAAAAACGTAAACACAGTGCAACCGTTTATGACACGCTTTCGTTTCGATATCAGCTCTTGACCCCGGTGAACTTGTCACACAACAACCAGAGACACGAGAATACAGGTCTCTTTCTCTCGATATCGCTGATACAGTCCATCCGGACACAAACACAATTTGTACATGTATCGTGAGTCGTGAGTATTAAATCTGTCCCCGTGGTTTTATGCAACCCGCATAATTTAGAAAATTTTGATCATGTTTTTTTTCATAATTTCTGATTATTTTCCTTTATCATGTTAGAATTAACAAAATCGGATAATTTCACATTTTTGGGCTCAGTTTGCATAATTTCAGAATGTTTCTTGCATAAAACGACGGGGACAGTTAAATTTAGCACAGCACAAAATTTTCATCCGATTGCCTCCCAGCTATCGGTGTGGTGTGGTGTGGTGTGGTGTGGTGTGGTGTGCCATTTAAAAGACGAGTACACACATAGTTTACACTAATACAAGATGGAGTCATCAAAGTTAAATGAGCTTTTGATTGTGGTTGTGCAGAAAACTGTAGTCATTTTTCTATGTGAAGTCCAATAATTTCCAGAAGTTTTAAACGAACCTGTCGTCATTCTGATGTATGTTAAATACTTAATTATCTTCATCACTTAAAATTTGTTGTTGCATAAGATGATGGTATTCGCCAAAAGTTTCGCTATGTTGGAAAACTGGATGCATCCGTTACCGTCTGTTATGAGCACGTCTTCTTTTTAGCCACAACAACTGCACAAGTTACAATTATGTCTCTATTGATTAATTGCAATGTCTTTTCTCGGGCAGTAACGAGAGGTAAGTGAATCGATAGTAAAATTATCTACAACAATTTTGCTCACGTCTCGCTTACCTCTCGATAGAAGTGCCGAGATGTACATGAAACGAAAATGGAAACACTGTGTTTACGCTCTTAGTCTAAGACGGCAAAATCTACTTGGTGGATCAAGAGGTCCAAATCTGAATCTTGCTAGATCTAATAACGGAGTTTTACATTTGGAGGTAGCAGGTCTTGAAATCCGTTCTATTTCTGATTAGACACCGATTGCTACCTTAGAATCACAAGTTTCTATCTGACATTTTTTGTCGTTTTGGGCCATGTTATCTGTTAATTTGTTTGTTTGCCTTAAAATTAGTGTTGTGTGTGGTTTTTTCCATGTGTGTGTGTG
>NW_004797568.1:374122-378377 GCF_000002075.1 Aplysia californica | reverse complement strand
CTAGATGTTCAAGACCCTTATGTCTATTCAGGTGTCCCAAAAACTGCATTTGTCATTTCCTGATTGTTTCTAACATTGAGCGTCCCACGTGGACTTCATCACACACTCACAATGCTAGTTCAAATAGCATGCTCAAAAACATGCTCAAAATATTAACCCTAAACCTACATTCAAACTGCTGGCTCAATTCTTATAATTTTCAAAGTACAGGCTTGAACGATACTGCCACAATCCATACACTCAAAATACTAGCTCTCTCAAACGATACAATCAAAATCCATGCTCAAACCATAATACTGGCCAAAAGCATACTTTCAAAATATGATCTCAAGGGTACATTCAAAATACCAGCCGAAACCACATGCTCAGAATACAGGCTCAAACCATACATCAAAAAAATACAAGCCATACATTCAAAATGCATTCAAAATACAAACCACATATTCAAAATACAAGATCAAATTTATGTGGTCAATCCATTCACTCAAAACCCAATCTCAGACTACACGACATTCAAAACACCAGCACAGAATGCAAGGCTCAGGTACGTGTGTGATCACAGTACGGGTGCTATTAATAACAAGAAAAAATATTTTTCCTGATGAGCTACAACAATCAGTTCTTATAAAGTAGTTTTCTTTCAACACTAAATGCAATATCTTATCAAAATGGAAATATCACTGTATTTGCAAACATGATAATGTTTCTGAACACAACATGGTTTTTCGAGATAAACGTTATTATATTTTTTTACAGATTAAAAAACAACAACACAGTACCAGTTTAGAAACATAAAACTGAACATGATAGTCTATGCATTTACCAGCTTCCTAGATGTGTGGTATTGAGGTGAAATCAGGCGCTCGTCAAAATTATAAAATCAAAAGAAACGTTATTTTTTCAGCTCGTTTTGGCAAAATTTAGGGGTTTTTTCTGTGGTTGTTTGTTTCTGTTTGTTTGGGATTTTTTGTTGGGGGATGGGGGTTGCTCAACACATTTATAGTTCTTTTAAAAGTACATTTCTGTGTGGATTTTACTGATGCACGTTTATCAAATGCACAACAAACAAACAAAAAAGGGGAAAATACAGTTTCCGATAACACTCAGATTTGGAAGTGACCAAACTTTGGCGGCCATTTTCTCGCTAATTTTACCTCTGACACAAGGCGACTCCTTCTCCTTCACTGGCAAATATCTAGAATCCCATTCAAGATAACAAGGTTTGTTTGTTTAGTTTTTCATTTAAAGCAAGCTAAATGAACTGATGATACGAACAGCTGTATTTGCCACCAAAAAAAAAAAATAAATAATTGACGAGCGCCTGAGTCCATCGCGTCGTGACACGGTTGGGTAAGTGTTTTACGGCGCTGGCAACTAGTTACGGTCATATTAGCGCACGGGACACATTAAACATTTTCGGCTGGAAGGAAATTTTGAATTTTTCCCGGGTTGCGGCCAAAGCCTACTCTTATCGATTTTTGACACAGATCGTTGTTTGTATTTTTCATGTGGCTTCATGTAAGATGGCAAGTATGGCATAGTATAATACATAATTGGTTTAACTCCTCTTTCGACTAAACAAAAGGAGTTGGATATTAAATTGAACGCCCACCTCGAAAAGGAACATGCTAAGTAGGTGGGAAGCAATTACGACATTCGAAACAAAACTAAGCGTATTGTTCAACGTCCCGTTGGGATTCCAACCCGGGTCGCTTGCTCCGCCGTCTAGCATGGTACCGACCCAGCCAACTACGCACTTTTCCATATTATGTTGACGTTGTGAGAATGATCAAAGTCCATGGGTACTACCAGAGAGGGTTTACAGTAACATTGTATTACTGAAAAACTCTGTGGTACTACCTCAAGTTTAAATGGTCTCTGTTTTAAAGTCTCCTTTTCAGAAAGTTGTAGGCTACTTGTGTTGTAATGACTAAAGATGAGTCATCAATGTACGCTACAGAGTGTCGATTTTCATTACCAAATTTCAGAGACTGTATAAAATAGTCTTGATACAAAATTAATGTATCATACCAAATCATTATGATCTGTGTATTTCGAGTCCGTGATCTTTTTCTTTTCTTTTTTCATAGCCAGTTGTCACCTCTGACGCTACCTTACAGCCTCGAATTTTTCTGAAGCTCCGTTTCCAGTGATGTCATCAGATGAGCGTATCGTACGCTGAAGGCTTTACCCGGCTCACAGGACCAATCGCCATCTTGCCGCTTTGTGACTGCGATGGCGTATCTGTTGAAGAGAAGAGAAAATAATCTCCAAAATTATAACACCTAAGAAAGTGCAATTACATTAATAGGCATACCTTAGGCTTTCCGTGCACATCATCATCATCATCATCATCATCATCATCATCATCATCATCATCATCATCATTGCCTTTCTCAGCCGGTATCAGGGTGCAGGCCACAAACAAACACTTTCCACTTCCCTACCCTGTTGTGCTAGCCTCTTGACATTATACCGCGTCTTTCCACTTTTCTGTTCACCATTCTCTGTGACCAGTCTCCAGGCTTCCTTTGATCTCTTTTCTGAAGCACATTTTTGTTTTGTTTTAAATAACCGTAGGTTAATAAATTGCAGTTCTTCAATGTATTATTTTACCGTTTGTATAGATGCTCCCACCACCTCCCAGTGTATGCAAACACACACTTACATATGCACACAAACACACACACACATGCGCGCAAACACAGAAACGACACTATCGCTCATTTTTTTCTAAGGTCTGTGAGGGCAGAAAAAGAAGTTGGATTTCGCTTTTGTTTTGTTTTATCTTGTTCTTTATGGCATGAACATATCTATTTTCAATAATAGCAAAAACTGATTCGTATAAAAAGCGTCAGAGATAAATGCTTCTGAAACAGCAATCTTTCCTGAAGCGTTCGAAAGAAACTAATAACGCGATTCTGTACGAAGGTTTCTCGTGTGACTTCAGTGCACTGCCCTTTGAAAGTCCAGATCATATGTTTTTCATAGCTCAGACATAACGATTGAACTTTACAATATTATGCAGCTATGATACCTATGATACGTTTGTTTTGACGTTTTAATGTCCCGACAAATGAAAGTACCCGAAAGTGTCCATGGAATGTGATGCACCCAAAGAAACAAAAGCAAGGCAACGACTTCTCTTTAATAAATTTAGCAGAAAATAGGACGAGAATTCAGGTGAAAAAAAATGAACTTAAAGATTGTCTACAATCGATACCGTGCATAATATGGTCTACTAGAATGTTCTAGAAAGAAGAGAGACTGAAGCTGAGTAAGAGTAAACGAAAAAATGAAAACATCTCTATAGGTAAGTGGTACCGTACGGCAAGTGAGGATACGGTTTCATGTTAAGGTATGTACCATAATGTATCAAGGTTAATTGGTTTGCTGTGGTATGAACGTGGGCTGGAGAAAAATACTGTATTAGTTCTATTAAGCGTTTTACGGCACTGGCAAAACAATAACGCCATGAAAGTGTCGAAGATTAGGGCTGTTACTTGAGAGTAACATACAGAAAAAGGAATAGAGACAAGGGCGATAGATGTTTGATGGGAAGGAAGGAGCAAGCATACAATTAGAGCACCCGCCACCACCCACACATACTTGCAAGACACCTTTTAATTAGTAATGGAACATTTACCAAGCTACACAAAGACAGATAAAATACAAATAATTCTGAAAGAAATAACTCTTAAAAGTAGCATATGAACGGGCATATTTTTTACCAACTGAAACACGACAGAGCACAAAAAGCCCTCCCACAAACAAAACAAAACAAAACAGCAGTGACTGGCAGAAGCAGTGGAGGAAAAAAGGAGCAGAACACGAAGGACAGACGATGAAAAAGATTGGATATGAGGACGAAGATTCGGCGAGTGTATGGCAATGGTGCAGGACCAGCGCGGGCGAGTATTGTAAATTAGTTTAGACTTCACTGTGCTAGACATATTGACTTGGGGAGCTATTGCAGTCCTTTCCCCAAAACTGGGACGATATCTGACGAATTACCATTATCATTATCTAGGAAGAATTAGCCATGGAAGAGGCTGTATGAAGACAACCTTGAGACTATCAGCTTGTCTTAAGCTTAATTGACCGTCTGCATAGACGATAAGAGTCATACATCATTATCATGGAGTGTATGGTCTGAAGCAGACATAGGCGATCGTGGTTCGCCACTCATTTCTCTGCTCAGGTGCTCTTTTTTTTTAATGTAATTTTTTCAAGTCGTCAAAGCAAGTCGTTCTTG
>NW_004797568.1:369619-372053 GCF_000002075.1 Aplysia californica | reverse complement strand
CTGTGTGTGTGTGTGTGTGTGTGTGTGTGTGTGTGTGTGTGTGTGTATTTCTGGACTATTATCTATCTATGATAAAGTATATCTTCTCACCACTCTTCGTCCATGAAAAATGTTTTGCTCCTTTTATTGTTCATTTTCCGTTTGATTTTCAATACTATGTTAAACAAGCTAAAAATAAAATGAGACAATATATTAAATGTTTTACAGTTTGAAAAACGTACACCTTGTCAATCTCAATCTTCCTTAATCAAAGAGCAAACACAGACTTTGAAATCGAATAACCTTTTAGCATTAAGTATCATGAATATCTCTCCACATTTAATGAGCTTTAAACAGGCTGCCTGGACACACACAAAAAAAAACCCCAGCCACCCCCCCCCCCCCCTCAAAAAAAGGATTTTGAATGAACACAGATCCACTAATGAGGAAAAGTGTTAGGCATAAATCCCTTGCAGCACAATATTATAATATCTGTCCAGTTTTTCATTTCCACCCCAAAAGAATAAACAATATCAGCTTTGATGTTCGCTAACGAGTCGCAAGCTAAAGATCTGAGGCGTTCAAAAGGTTCTTCAACCTGAAGAAAATAAATGAGACACATAGCAGGAATGAGAGGGTGAGACATTTCTGGAACGCATAAGCCGAGAACATTGCAGATTTCCCTTATTTCGACATACAATCTCAACGGGTAAATTTGAAAAGCGTGAAAAAAACTTTCTTATAAAAAGCAATGTAATGAAAAGATAATTCGCCTTATTAATTTTCATGGGTGATGTTTGCTTTTTTTTCTTGTTGACATTGCTGTTTTGTTATATTCCATGTATTTAGCTTTGTCTGTGTTTGTTTGTTGTTTCGTGCGGTTGTGTTTTTGTCTTGTTTTCTTGTGTGTGAAATTCTGAAGGGAAATTGTTCTCAAAGTCTGCAAGGACGCGAGAATATCCTCAATGGTGGCACATGAAAACAAACGCACGCAAGTATCCACACCCAGAGAGAGAGAGAGAGAGAGAGAGAGAGACAGAGAGAGAGACAGAGAGAGAGAGAGAGAGAGAGGGGGGGGGAGAGAGAGGGGGGAGGGAGGGAGATGGTAGTATAATTCCATACTGTATGATTATATACCCATACATATCATTATACACATTCATCTGTCTGCCTGTGTGTTGTGTGTTTCTCACTCATATACGAGTACACATAGGTGAAAACATTGTAAAAAATAGCAACTCAAATCCATTATAATAATTATTATACTCAAGGAAAGAAGAAAGTGTACATACTTTTGATACCCACGATTAAATTAATTGAAGATCATAAGTCGCCAAATTTTGCATGGAAGCTGACGTTAGCTGCTTCCGTAAGTTGCATGAGTTTAGACGAAAAAATCATTGTTTGTCAAAGGCTTTAACTCTATGGCTTTAAATTCATTCAACTGCCTTATAAAGAGATTATTTGTACAGTACACGTGTTCCGCGAATTTGAGTCTTAGATTCACTTCCTTTACGTCTGCTGGTGTCGAAAAACATAACATACAGCTGTATTTTTGCTTTTAAAACTTACCGCGTCTGTCGGACAACGATAGAATGAAGATAATGCTCAAGCTGGAAGTACACAACGAGATGTGGCTCAAAGGCTCAATGTCTACAGAAATGGCATTTGTGGCCATATGTCAGGGTGTTTGGAACGACGAATGATCGTCCTAGAAGTGGTAGACCTCTTATCACAACGCAGAGACGAGACCGACACATCCACCGCCTTCATTTTCAGAACAGATTCCGTCCTACATCACCGCCGTACATAACACCCCTGGATAAAAACCAGTCTCAGCGAGAACTGACCAGCCCAAGAAAGTTAGATGAACTTGAGCAATAGCTAGAAAGAATCTAGCAGCAGATTTCCCCAGCAGTTTATCCAAAAATCTCCATGTGTCGACGATGTTAGTCTGTTATCAATGCTACAGGTGGCCACACGCGGTGCTGACTTTGGGAATTTGGAAATTGAGGGTTCAGGACATCTCCGGACCTTCAGTCCGTGAATATGAGTGCAATACCATGAAGTTTCCAGTGGAAATAGCGAATGCGAAGCAATATAAATCTACACAACTTTAGGAAATTTCCTTGTCTACTATAATTTGTTCTTTTTTCGGCGTGTGTGTGCATCTGTGTATGTGTCTGTTTGTGTGTGTGAGTGTGTGTGTGTGTGTGTGTGTGTATGTGTGTGTGCGCGTGCGTGAGTGCCTTTGTGTTTAGTTTCGTACAAGTTTTACTGCACTCGCAAACGATTATGTCATATATAAGTGTCGATAATTAGAGGTGTTACAAGAGAGTACCAAACACAAAGAGGAGAGATACGGTCGATAGATGTTTTATAGGAAAGAGGTTGCAAACAACACCAAAAACCTACCAACCACCCACTCTGAGTGTGTGTGTGTGTTTGTGTGTGT
>NW_004797568.1:345564-368585 GCF_000002075.1 Aplysia californica | reverse complement strand
CTCCCCCAAAACTCGTTCATTCTGGTCTATTTTTTTTAATAACCCAACTATTTACTACGTAATCAATATCATGTTCACGAAGTGGAGCAGGGGGCAGAGGGGCCGCGCGTCGCAGTCTACCTTTTACATTTTGTACATGTACTTTAATGATCTATCGTCCTTTTTTGTGTAGGTTTTTTTTATGTTTGCTTGTTTGTTTCTTTTTATCAGCAAAAAAAAAAAAAGAATATACAGAGCAACTTTCGTTGAATCGGAGATGACAAGTGAGAGATATCGGTGACCCAGTGCCTCGAAACTGTTTCTTCACGCCGTAGGCCTACATTTCATGGTCTGTTTCTCTCGAAGTCACTTCCCCTTATTATTTCCACTATGTTAATAAATACTAATTTATAAAAAAAATCTTAGTGTATGGTTTCTGCTGATTTTAAAAGGTTTAGATCTACAGCTGGGATCATATCGCTTTTAAAAGCAAGTCCGCCATGTTTTTTTCATGCGAGATTATCTTTACTGAACGCAAGTTTTGAGAACCTTTAGTTCAAAAGAGTGTTCTTTATAAAAGTGATTTCTTGTAACCAGTTTTGCCACAAAAAAAGTGTCTTTGGTGAGCTGTGACGTAACACATATATGCGTATACAAAATGTTTGTGAGAAGCGGGAAGTGCTGTGAACAATTCTATTATCCGCGTTAAGGAGATTTGTAGTATTTTATATAAATTTATGAAGAAAAGGTTTTTAATCTAGCCTCAATTGTTGTGGAAAAAATACGATTAAGTTAAGACAAACTGAGACAAACTGCTGTGCAAAGTATGGGTGACATTGATTCTCCCGTTATAATTATATTTGAGGATAAGTTGCGCCACGAATTTTTGACCAGACTACATGTATAGTTTTTCCCATATATATATATAATCAAATCTAAATAGTCTAAGTAAAATTGAGCATTCAAGGCTTACTCACTAAGATTTAGTGAGTATGTCTTAAATAAGAGAAGGTCCTTTCTGTTCTTACGACCCTGGTGGACTTCATTCAACCGGAGAGAAAAAAAGGAGAAACACACCACTCCTCGATTTAGGCGAAATTGGGGTCGGGTGTCAGGTGAAAGTTTCACGCTGTTTACTAGAGTCTGTTTCTCTCAACCGATGAATCACCGTATTGTTTTCATAGTAAATTAAGTAAGGGCATTGGTCTGAATGGGTTTTAAACACTATTTCTCTTTCTTTACCGTCACGTCATACCCACATTCACACATGGAAGATGGAGTCAGAACATTCAAGTAAAAATTTTGATGAAAAATTCTAAACATACCTTACTTCAAAGAGGTGTAGCGCTATTAATTATACCAATGCCAAAATTAACTGCTCTGCTTCGGCCTTCTTTTCTCTCCCTTTGGATCCTTAGCCTTAAGGTGATTTAATTTGATTGACGTTGCACGGTTTAATTAAAAATCACTTGCCATTGTCACCATGAGGTTCGAGCTAGTTCTTATAAGTATTTGTGATTATAATTGTACATAACATGCTCCCGCTGTTTTTAATGACGATGATTATAGACGAATGAAGGTTGTGGCCTTATTTGGTAATCGCTATGATAATTGTTGTAATAATGATGGAGCATCAGGTTCATGATGAGGTAACGGTGAAGATGGGGGTGATGGCGGTGATAGTGTTAGTGTCTCTCCCTGAAAATGGCATTTGTTAATTACATGTAAGTAAGGGGGTTGGTCTGCTAGGCTCCTTTTTCATCTCGGCAAAGCAGTATCCCTACATAAATGATGGTGGGCTCACGATACCTTCTGTTGTTCTTGTTTTTGTTCTTGTTCTTCTACTTGCTCTTGTTTTTGTTTCTTCTTGTCCTTGTTCTTCTTGTTCTTGTTCTTCTTGTTCTTCTTTTTCTTCTTGTTCTTGTTCTTGTTCTTCTTCTTCTTCTTCTTCTTCTTCTTCTTTTTCTTCTTCTTCTTCTTCTTCTTCTTCTTCTTCTTCTTCTTCTTCTTCTTCTTGCAAAGAGCGGAAATCATCTTTAGGGATAGCATCAACTCTCTGAGCGTTGCCACTGTTGTGAGGTTCTGACTTGTCAAGAAGATGGTCAAAGCTACCCAGGACATATCTCTTGACTGCCGGGGCGATAGGAAGTGTCAACTGAAGTTCCTGTCCATTAACCTCTTCACTACCATCAGACTTCATCATTTTTTGGTTCCTCAAGCGAGACTCTGACTCTGGTGGCAACGAATTGGCTGCGAGAAGGAAAGCTTCAACCTTCGCACACATATAAAGAAAAGTAAAACCAAGTCCTTTCTTATTTTGTTACATAAAATTAAGAAATGAATGTTGTATTACTACTGTCAAAGATTCAATCACTACTGTATGTTTCCTCTCGGTCAGAATAATTGTTGGCCTGTCTGTTGATCACGTCCCCTCTCCTTATTCGCGGCCTGCATATTATTGCATTAGACTAGTGCGCACAATAAGCGAAATCTTTTCTATTCTTCTACGTCTACTTCTTTTTTTATTCTTCTTCATTTTCTTCTTTTTCTTCTTGTTCTTGTTCTTCTTGTTCTTGTTCTTGTTCTTCTTCTTCTTCTTCTTCTTCTTCTTCTTCTTCTTCTTCTTCTTCTTCTTTTTCTTCTTTTTCTTTATCTTCTTCATCAATTATACGCACATTCATTGATCAACTTCACCACATATCACTACTTACTTCTGACGTATTAACTCAGATGGCTCCTCCCTCTGTCCCTGGTATTAAGGAATTTTCTACAATAGAGCTAACAGGTCTATACAAAAATATTAATCCGTTAAGACAAAATTGATACAAGTCACTGTGCAAAAGCTGGAGAGTTTATGTTCGATAGTTGAGGAGATATTTGACAATAATTTGTGCCACGATATTTTGAGCGCACTATAGTATTTTTGTTTTTGTTTTTTGTTATATATAAGGAATGACCGGCCTCTTCACAAGATATGACAAGATAAGATAAGACAAGTTAAGATAAGATAAGATAAGATTAACTCCATTGAACCACGAAGGAAATTTTGGTGGATATAGGCCGAGGATACCGGAACTAACGGATTTATTTTTGAATGCCTTGATAAAGGCCTACCAGACAATCAACATACAAAGTTTCAACATCAACACAGAAATGCACCCAGTACACGCATGTTCACTGACACACACGAAGTGCTTCACAACTCGGTCACACTAGCATAAGAAAACAGTGTGTCTGTGGGCATGAGCCCTATCTCCCTCTCACTCTCTCTGTAGCTGTCTCTCTGTCTTTGTCTCTGTCTCTGTCTCTGTCTCTGTCTCTGTCTCTGTCTCTGTCTCTCTCTCTCTCTCTCTCTCTCTCTCTCTCTCTCTCTCTCTCTCTCTCTCTCTCTCTCTCTCTCTCTCTCTCTCTCTCTCTCTCCTTGTGAATATGGCAACACAGACCCAGGATGTTTGAAAGAGGAGAGACCTTCGAGCTAGGAGCCTTGTTTGTCGCATAAACCTACAGCACTATCACAGCCATCACAGACTTCACTAGGCACAGCATCGCGTGAAAAGGCCACGTTGTATTTGAAATACGTACATGTTTTCAGATGAGTCCAGGTTTCAACTGGAACGGTAACGATAGACGAATCAGAGTCACCTGAAGACCCAACCAAATGTGCACTCCAGCTTGCTTCAGACAAGCAAATAACTTTGGTGGAGGCAGTGTCGTGGTGGAGGCAGGAATCAGCGATTCTGGCAAGACCACACTTCTGTCTGTTCGTGGGAAAATCAGCTCAAGCCTACATCAACCAAGTTCTCGAGCCCATTGTACTTTGCTTTCAAAATCAATTCCAAGGACAAGTATTCGTGCCTGATAATGCACCAGCTATTAAAGCTAATGTGACATTTCAATTTCTCAAAGCCAACAATATTCCTACCCCGCTCCCATGCACTTGCGGGACATTTTAGATTGAGCCATTTGTGCCAAACCATATTAGCCCTGGACTCTTACTCAGTAAGAACAAGCCTTTAATTCAAGAGTACAATAATATCGCCCAATAGACAATAACTCGGCTCATTCAGTCCATGCGTCGACGATGTGAAGATTTGAACAACGCCAGATGTCCCACACTCGTTACTGGAGCTGTTACTCTACATTTAGATAACTGACAACTGCAAGTTCAAAGTTGAAGACTAAAATATTTTTCTCTTTGCATTCAACGTGTTTCCCTGGTTGTAAAATGATTGCACTCTCGTGTGTGTGTGGGTGGTTGGCGGATGCTCTGGTGTGGTTTGCTTCTTCTTTCCTGTCAAACATCTATCGTCCTTATCTCCCCTCCTTCTTTTATGTGTTTGTTACTCTCTTGAAACACCTCTAATCTTCTGGCACCCATATGATCTTATGCAGTTGCGAGCGCTGTAAAACTTCTACTAAAACAAAAACTGCCTTATCTGAATTCTTCAGACAGATCTGGTAATTAATGTATTAATCAAGATATTGACTTTAATACGAGTATTATGAGATGTGAAGTCCCCCCCCCCCCCCATATTATGTTTATGTATTTATATTATACATTAAACATATAATGTGTGTGTGGAAAGGGGGGGGGGGGGTCTGTGTTCTACGAGTGTTCTCATTATGAGGATAATCAAGTCTGTAATTGTCACTGGAATAGTCTCTTTAAAAACTGAGTTTGTCGCTATTGTACTTCCACGAACGTAGAAGGTTTATTTTTAAGGCAAACTTAGGAACAGGTAAATAT
Source organism: Aplysia californica (assembly GCF_000002075.1). Lineage (NCBI taxonomy): Eukaryota > Metazoa > Mollusca > Gastropoda > Aplysiida > Aplysiidae > Aplysia > Aplysia californica. The sequence goes on along the minus strand of NW_004797568.1, from coordinate 363,859 downwards.
AGGACACTCCCCTGGGCGGTGCTACTGACTGAAGTGTCTTTAGGCCATTAACATGTTCTTTGCTCAGTATAATTATAAATGGGCTGATTCTTCAATGTCATGCTCATAAATGTGCCTGAACTGCAACAGGGAACTGCTGCTTTTTCTTTCCTAATCCTTACTATCGTTATTTTCCTTTACTTCTTTTGTATGTTTGTCACACTCTTGTGAACTGCTATTTCCGGGGTGTCTTGATAGTCGAAGCAGACTTTGTGCTGTTCAAGCTAGAGGGGTGAGCAGAGTAAGTCTGATTCCCTGTAAGGACTTCTCTGTTGACATCCACCCTTTGGTGCTCATATGACTTTATGCTGTTGTAAGCTCCGTAAAACCTCTACTAAAATATTTTTCAAAATATAAGACACTCACCTGTTAAAGTGATTTTGCCGTAAGAAACCCGCTGCAAGTCACCGTCCTGGCTTGCCTGTCTTGTTATTCTCAATGTCCGAGGACCACTGGACATTGGTTGATCCTCTTGGGCAGTAGAGACTGGTTCACTGACCTCCATCACGTCTGCCACTGCACCAGCTTTCCTTGTCGGCTGTTCGACCACTGTGTTTCCGCTTCCGCTTCGGCTCCACAAACCAGACATTGACATGTTGTCGCTGGCGGCCAATTTGGCTAAAGGTGCCTTAGATAGTGCTGAAGAGTTGCCCCCACTTCCATGAACTTGCAGTGGGACATCTTGGCTTCTAAAGTCAAGGTCACTGTAGTGAGGAAGATTTTGGTCCTGTGCAGGATAAGGAGGAGGCGAATAATCCGCGGTCGGGTAGTGGTGATTCTCGTCTTTTTGTGGGGACGAGACGGGAAATCCTGAGGATGACGACGTTCTAGAGACGACATTGTTTGGAGAATGAGCGCGCGCGCCCGAGGGAGAAACGGTACCACGTTGAAAGTCACGACCAGCTCCGACTTTCGGAATCTGTGAAGGCGAGAATAAAGGGGAAACAGCACGAGGGGAGTCCGGATATTGGTCAGTGCCTGCCACGGCAATAGGAGAGTTCGATGTTGAATATGTCTGTGGTCGTAGCGGTGAGGACGTGGAACGTATAGGAGAAGTATTGCAAGAGGCAGACATTGGTCCCAGCATGACGCTACCTACATTCTTATCTCTTTCCACTATGTGAGAGCTTGCTCTCCGCTGAGGAATTCTGGGAGATGAGTTCCAAATGGGTAGCTCTAGACTCGCGCCAGCACTCGCAGAGGATTTGATCTCTGACATTATAAAATCACTAGGTGAATTACGACTCCCGCTGAATGAGCGGTGTCGCGTGCATGCGCGTGGACTCACGTTACTTTGAGGCGGTTGATTATGGTGGAAACTGCTGGACTTCGGGTTAATCACTCTTCGCGGGGACCGCGGGACTTTATGAGGACGAGGCTTTGTTCTCCGAGGGCTAAAGCTGAAACTCCTCTCAGGGAGAGGGCTCAGGCTTCTAAAGCGACGACCTAAAATAGCGTCTTCTTCGCTGTCGTTGCCTTCCAGTCTGCTCGGGGTTCGAGCTCGCCTGTACGGAGACGGGATATCGCTGTAGTAACCCCTCCAGTCTTCGTGTGACCCCACGCTCGTAGTACTGAAAGCTGACGTCATACTTTTGGAGTGAGGCAAGGAGAAAGAAGCGCTTCTGGGAGGCGGTGTTTCGTCGCCGATGTGATACAGTTTCCCCGCACTGTGTGGTCCCCCTGCTGCGTCTGTGTAGAACGACCTACTACCACCTACCACGTGATGTACTTTTTTATAGGGTTCATGACCCTGGAAAATCTCATCCGGGAACGAGAGCGCTTTTGGTGGGATTTTCGATCCTGGGCTCAAGTGGTGGGGACGATACTCTTCCGAGCGAACGCCACCTCGCGGGGGAAGACGTGGGGAGCGCGGGATGAAGTGAAGGTCGCCAGACTCCATTTCAATCACGTGGTACAAGTCTCTGGGTACACGTGAGTCCAGACCTAAGGGCACGCTAGTACTTCCGGGAGGCCCATCCCCTGGGACAACAACGCCACTCTCCTTGGACTCGGGAAGGGATCGGAATCCGGTGAAGACGTTTATGAATCTATCCCAACGTTTATGCTGTCTTCGACTTCGCCTTTTCGGTCGTTCATCCACGCTGGACTGTGAAGATTTTGACACTTTACTCTGGTGAGAATCCCCGCTTTGAGCTGCTCGACTGCCCGAGAAAACGTTTTTAAAGCGCGTCCACGCTGTTCTAGGTTTTCCCTTGCTGTGCACAGAGGAACCTCGAGACATTCGACTACTATCAGCCGACGACTCAGGGTCGTACTCGGGCAAGCTGTCGCTCGGGAAATCCACGATTCGCCGATTGAAGTTACTTACCCCGATTTCTCCGAGACTGAGACGGCTCCTTTTGCTCCTCGGGGGTCCCGAGACAACGGCTGAAGATCGACTAGAATCGGAGGATTTATTGTTCCACTTTTTAGCTCCCGACTTTCCTCCCACAACTGGTGAGTTTGGGTTGCTCTTTTTCTTTACCGGGCTGTGCAGACAGTGGTAGTATTCGTTCATGTTACCGGATCGAACCGAACTGACTTTGCTTAAGCTCGCCCGGTCCGTTCGCTCCATGGGCGGGAGTCGTTGTTCCTCGTAATAAAAGTGATCCCCATCGCCTTTAGACACTCGCCTCAACACAACGAGGCTGTTCTCGGAGTTCCTGCGGATGTCGTTGAGACTTGGCGGGCAGTCGCTGTCGGTGCTGGCGCCTTGGATTAGGATGGTGGGTTCACTGCTGCGGTACACAGAAGACGAGGAGCCCCAACGTGTGTTCACTCGACCTTGACCTCCCTCCCCGGGCGCAGGCAGGTTGGGAGGGTGCAGAGTCTGACCACCCCAGAGAGGGTGATCTTGACCAAGCCTGGCCGCGGCGCTGAGTTCTTCTCTTAGCCTCTCCGGATTCAGATTTCCCAGCGACGAATGTCTACGAGCTTCGGCCGCAACTTCTGCCAACCGAGGCGTAAGCAAATTCTGGGAGCCCAACACGAAGGGCTGGGGCGAATCTTTGTCGACGGACAGTTTGTGAAAGTCAAAGTCGTCGCCATGTATGGTACACATAGAGCTGCCTTGAAGGTGGTGTGGGCTGCTCCAGTAGCCGCCCCGCACTCTCCTGCCGGGTGTGGAATGAGCTGATGGCGGACCGCTAGGCGGACGCCGTGTTTTAAACTTCTTCAGAATATCTTGGAGCAGCATCGGGTTCGCATGAGTGCTCGGGTGGTCCTCTGACTGCGTCGCAAATCTACGGAAAGGAGTCCAAGATTTTTTAACACTGGCGCGAATTTTGCTTTTGAAAAAGTTCCTCTTCTGAGCACCCGGTGTTACTGGGTTGGCGTTGGCCGCGGTGAATGCCGTGTCTTCGAGGTAATACGGACAGTTACTGCCGCTCCCAGCCTCCGCTGAGCCGGGAAACAAAGAAGAAGGATTGTTTTCTGAGTGGCCCATCGAATCAAAACTGATCATAAAGGACCGGCCCAGCTCCCTGAGTGTGATAGCATTTGTGTTGCAAAGGGCGGCCACCATTCTCTTCCGGCGCATTCCTCCATATTGGAATATAATGTAGAAGTAGTCCATGAGTATCTCTCGTTTCTTGACCACTTTCCTGTGGCGCAGGTAGAAGGAGGCAGCCAGGAAAAGTATCATTCCGCTAGCCACTGTGACAGCGGGCACCCAGGCGGGAAAGAGAGTCTCGAAGTGGTACGGCTCTCGCGGGGTCACCGAGCTGTGGTTACGAGGGGAGTCCAGGCTTTCCATAAAAACGATGGACTGACCTGGCCAGCAGCCTCAACACGCTACAAGCATTTGCATGAAAATGACATCCCCAGTGTGGAACTGACCTTTACTTTTTGCTGAGGTTTAACATCTAAGTTCAAATAAAGCACACGCCACAAGCCTCCCCTAAAAAGGAAAGTAATCAGCCAGTAACTAACCCTTGCTTTGGTGATTTCAGTTATAAGTAGGTACATGATACACAACACAAAGGGGGGGGGGTCTGCTGGTTACCTGCAATCGTAAAAATACAAAGTACACACGTCAAATTTATACTACTAAAAGATATTCAAATTATTGCCGAGCTTTCTTTTTCTGTTACTTTCTATTAGCCTAAAACTATCAACAGACACAGAGAAGGCCATTCATCAGTCTTATCAACAGAAGACTCGGTGAAGAGGAGCCATCTCAAAGAGCAGAACAATTCGACCTCTGATTTTCAATAGATTTAGAAGGTTTCCCCCAGGACTAGCTCTTGAAATGTTCATGCACAGATCAACTTCGCACGTTGTTGCACAACAGCTGCCGTGGCGCAACAAGTCATTAAAATCCTCCATGCATCATGTGTGACTGCTCATCACCGTCTCGTTGGGACTCAAGAGCAATAATTACATCCCCTGCTTAGACAAACAAAAGAGACGGCTACAAATGCTCTACTGCTGAGTAACAATATCTGCTTTTGTTGAGTGACGTAAACGGAAGCTCTCCCATGTCGTAATGCTACATCAAGTAACCCTCATACGACGTTGTAAGTGCATGTCTTCGCTTCCTCAAGAGACATTCTGGAATATCCAGCTGCAAAAAGCAACTAGCACTTGCTTGCCAACCGGTAATAAAAAAAGTCGCGACACACGCAAAAGAAGATAGAAGTCTAGCTTTCTCACTGTCAAAAAATATATTTGAAACCATCTGAATGTTTGCCAAAATCTTTAAAGCAATCTCAAGAAGTAAAATGCACCAGAGAACTGCAGATGTCGAGGTGACAGTCCCCTCCACTTCAGACAAAATCTATCTGTACGAACGAAACGCGCCAAATGTTTATCATTGACCTTTACATTTTCTACGTCTGCTCTTCAGAAATGGCGGCGATGATCACCTCCGTAGAAAGCTGTCACAGTTGCTTGGTCTGGAAAGAAAAAGAAAAAAAAATGTAAAAATTGGGAAATAGCAACAATAGTAGTTATTTGTTACTGCATGTGAGTTGTCTGCCTTTCATATATGTTAGGGTCAGTCTTTTTGTGCTCTTTGGATCATCTTGTCATCATCATCAGGAAAAGGCAAGACCCAACCATCTCCTACCCAAACCTCTAACCAGTAACACACACACAAACACACACACACACACACACACACACACACACACACACACACACACACACACACACACACACACACAAATAATAAAATCTCTTGCAGCGATCCTGAGTTCAAGTTATCGCGCCGTTCAGCGGACGATAAATCTCGAATGCCACTTGACGTAAACAGAGAAGTCGCTTGTTTTCAATAAGTGGCTTCCTTCAAAATCGATATCATAAAGATCTAATTTATTCCAATCTGGTCTGAACTCTATCGCCATTTTACGAAAACTTTCAAATTAGGCAATCGTACTCTCATTTAAGACACTGAACTGTTGTACAGACGCTCAGAATTAATACATCTAATTCATCTTATTTCAGGATACGGATTGCAATGTTCGCATCCATGTGCGGAAACTTATTCCTTCCTGTATTTTTCTTTAACTAGGATTCAGAAGAATATTTTTGCACCGCTCGTACAGGGAAACAGACAGGACAGACAGACAAACAGACAAACAGACAAACAGACAGACAGACAGACAAACAGACAGACAGACAGACAGACAGACAGGCAGACAGTCACTTTTTATTCTCACATCGACACAATTCAATTCATTAAGGAGGCGGGCTGCCTCACCCTACAGGTCAAAGCCTACCTATGCTCAGTGGGATTCAATATTCCAAGGACAGGAATCAAACTCAAATCTTCTGCAAGCAAAGCAACAGACGAAACTGTCTAAGACGGCCATCCATTGTCGAGGAGAAAAGCAGTTGTCTTAGACAGGTGACCGTCTTATACAGTGTTACTATGAAGTAAAAATACTGAAATAAGAAGTGGCCGTTTGTACAGTTGATTATCTTATACGGGTGACCGTCAGCGCAGGTTCGACTGTATACATATAGGCCTACTTACATATGTAATATATATATATATATATATATATATATATATATATATATATATATATATATGATATATATATATAATATATATTTATATAAAATATATATACAATGTATATATATATATATATATATATATATATATATATATATATATATATATATATATGTATATATATATATATAACGCCACCATGGAATCAGTCACTTGTTAAATTTGGGCATACAGTTATTTGTATCATCTTAAAGTTAAAGCTGCTTCCTTCGTCTTGCTTTTATGGGAAAAAGATACCATTTTGAATAGAGGTCTAGACATTTGCTGTTGAAGGAGGTGGGGATCGCCCAATATCAGAGGTAAAATTAGCGAGAAACTTGCCGCCAAAGTCTGGTGACTTTCAAACCATAGATGTCCTTGAAAGCCGCAAATCTACATTTCGTGTGCCTTTGATCAACATCTGCTGTCAGTACATGTAATAATATCCACACAGGAATGTGTTTGTTAATTGGCGTGTCGCGGTCTAGGGGCACAGAGTTCGCCTCTTAGTAAAAAGGTTTTGGGGTCCAGACTTGGCCAGCGATGAAAAAGATTTCTTCACTTAAATTGTGTTCTCTGTCTTCCTTTTCTGTTCTCTAGTCCTGTTCTGTTATCTACTTTCATCCCCCCCTCCCCCGAAAAAAAAACACCTCTGACCTCCTCTTGCCCCTCTCTCCCTTACTCGTGATTCTTTCTACTGCCTTCTGCTGCTCCTGACTCCTTCTTACTTCTGTCTTTCAATCACGCCCCACATCTAAGCGTATGTTTAAGATCGAATACCTAGCCTTCTTAGACAAGTGCAAAAAATCATGGAGGTCCCATGTTCAACTTGCTCACCCAGGCAAAATTAAAAATACATGCCAACCAAAACTAAAAATACTCTAGTCTGTGCAACCTCCCCCACCCAAAGAAAAAAAAAAAAATTTTTTTAAATAAAGTACGTTCGAAACCGGAATGTGGCTGCCTAAAGGCGAGGGGGCTTACTAAGTTAAAAAAAATACGGCAGCATTCATAAAAATAAGCTGTACTGCAGGGCGACTATCCCTGAGATCTAGTAGGAAAACACAAGGAAGAGTAAACAATTGAAGCGATAATATTTCCAAAATGTTACGAGGTCTCGAAAATCTATGCTTAAAGTACGTTAGAAACAAGAATGTCAGTTTGCTGGAAGAGGAAAATTAAAACAAAAGCAACTACGAATCGTGTCAATTAGAATGAAAGTGGGAAAAAGTCATGGATAAAGAAATCTTTGTATTCTATTTTTTTACAAGCCTGGTGAATACTTCGCAACAAATATAGGTCATGGAAAAGCCACGCGAGCTGCCTCCGGAGACAGCTCTACCTAAGAGTTAAAGCGAGATGCGCAGACGACAGAGAAGGAAATTCAATGCAGCTCTCAACATGAGTAGGTAAAAAATCAATTCTGTGTGAATGCCGTCGTTATTCAGACGCTGTTCACAATCAGCTAGTTTTGTGCGGCCAATGGAGACATAATCAGCGACACCCATCGGCGTTGTTGTTGTCATAAATCGTAAAGAGCGAAAGAAATAGAAATTATTATATGAACATAAACTTTGTTTCATTTCAAACAGTATTCAATTGTTTGTGAACTAGTGGTGTTGAGTTATTGATTTTTAATCCCTCCTTTCCATACAACTGAACTGTTTTTCTTTGGAGCAGTAGCAAGCAATTACATTACTCTTCCCCTATGTTTATTAAAATGTAGTTGTGCGTTGTTTTATTTTGTTTCGTTGAGTATAAAGGTATCACGTCCCTATCAACAAAGAGTGATAATTTAAGATTAGAATGTGAGCTGCTTCGACCTAGCTGCGCCCACCCTCGCGGAAAGAGATACTTCTTCCCAGGTGAGACAGGCAAAGCCAAACAAGAAAAAAAATTTCCGCACTCGCAAATGAAAGTCATCTATTTTTCTTGAAAATTTAAAAGCCTGCTTTCTCAATACAGACCCATAAAAAGATTAAATGAAACCACACAAAGAAAAGAACGTGGGTGGGTACGTACCAATCATATCAACAATGGCAAGAAGCAGATATTGTTCCTTAGCGAGGCAGGAAACTCTAACTGCGACACGTTTTACCGTGAGTTCGCCCATATACTTGTTTTACCTGAGTAGTGTTAATATAACCACCACCTTTTTGTTTTTGGTAAGTGTTTTACGGTGCTCGCAACTGCATAAGGTCATATGAGCGCGCGGGACACATTAAACATTTTAAGTTAGAGGGAAATTTTGAATTTTGCCCGGGTGGCGGCCAAAGCCTACTCTTATCGATTTTAGACCACGAAGGGATCTTTAACGAGCACAACTTGCACACGGTACCTCCGAGATTTTTCGCCTTGTCCGAGAAGGCTAGGTGTAAATCTTTCCTACCAGGAGACCAGGGGTGTGGCTGGAAGACAGCAGCAAGAAGGAGCCAAGGCATAGAAGTAGAAAGGCGGCAGAAAGAGCCAAAAGCCCAGAGGAGGGGGCAAAGGGGGTGAGGGGGTGGGAGCAGAAAGTGGTGACGAAAGCAGAAGACAGCACATTGCAAGAGAGCAGAAAAGGGGATGAAGGAGACAATTTGTAGGAAGAAAATTTATTGTCGCTACCCTGGACCTTGAATGAGAGGTGAACACCCCCCCCCCCCTTTCCCCCTTTTCCAACCACCTTTGAAGAGTCACATCCTTTCACCTCGACAAGTTAACCACATGCGGCGGCTGAGAGAGTTGAGACGACTTGGAAATGCGGATATATATACATTATAAGAATAATTACCATTTGTTCAGCGCGCAAGCTCTTTGCACGTTACAACCTACATTATTACCCCCAGCAGACCTTAAAACATTCAGAAACAATCTCGTCTTCCAGGGAAACATACAGCGCAATCAACTAGCGCTCAACCATTAGCAATCTGACACGATCTTTCACTATCCATACCCGTGTACCCATTCCCACCTGTGTGAAGAAAGGAAATGCATATAACGTGCCTTTCCCAAGGACACAGGATCAGGCCCTTGACGAGGTTCGAACCCACAATCTTTTTCTTGCGAGCCGCTAGACCACCGACGCCACATTAATACTTGTACTGTCCTAAAGATTTGTTTTTCCCTGCACAAGCCGACAACAAGGTCCATAATACTGCCCAAACCCTTGGCTACTTTTATCGTGGCTTCTTTCAGTAGAGCGCATGAAAATCTGAAAGAGGAAAAGACGTTGTTGGGTTTATTTTTATGTCTTCATTGTACGCACAGCCAATGAAAAAAGAGCCTAAAATGTTTTGTTTTCTTTTAGTTTGTGTGCCTATGTTTGCAGTTAGCTCTTGATAAGACAAATTCTAATGCAACTCAAAGATAATTCATAATAATAATAATAATAATAATAATAATAATAATAATAATAATAATAATAATAATAATAATAATAAAAAATAGTAATGAACTGATGATGGCCTTTAAATCCAAGGAGGAAAGGAGGCTACAGATCTAGGCTAGACCCCTTAGCTATAGCAGATAGCTGGCATGGTAAAGAGGGTAGGGGTAAAGGAAATAATCCAGCAACTAGGCTAGTAGTAATGATCACAAACTTCACAACTCGCCGCATATAGCAGCACCTTTCCCTTTTCATTAATTTATGGCGTGTTTAGCTGACGCGCCTAAACATAACAATAAATCGTTGGTTAAACCTACTCATGGCTTCGCTCGCGACCCTCAAGCGCAATTTTGTCAGAGAGGATTTTCCCTCAGACAGAGCACGTGCTGACTGTTTTGCCAGTGTCAATGTCAGATTTTGACCGTCTTGATTTTCCTGCTTCTATGGCCGCCTCTGCTTTACAAAATGTTTTTCTAAAAAACCTTGCTGCCATATGGCTACCTCAGAATTACAAAGTTCTGTCTACTCAGTACCTAGTTTTGAGAAAAATTTTGGAGTTTCATAATATCATGTCAAGCTTCTTCGAATACAATTCTTGGAATATCTTGACAACGACTCAGAATAATCTTACGATTTTCATAGAGCAGATTGAACATTTGGTTCCTGACCTCATGGTCTCGGTAACTCAAAACGGCCAAAAATTAATGTCAGATAGAACTTTGTAATTTTGAGGCAGCGATATGTCACGGCTTTATGTCACTGTGATCGGTCAAGGCAGTGGGTTTCCCATTTATACGTATGATCTATGGTAGTTTCATCTCCCCCCTGTTTTAACCCACGTGATTTACAGTGATGGCGAGGGGGTGACAATCGTGCCGACAGAAGAAAGGCATATAGATTTAAAGTTTCGATCAGAGAAGGTTTGTGGTTAACATCCGAAATGAGATGACCACTCAGCCCGAACTTCTTTGGACATCTTTTTTTCTACGCCCGAGAAAGAGATTCAAAGATTCAAAATGATTTATTGATTTGAAAGGCCTTTGGCCCACACATCCACATATTTGTAACATATGGTTCGGCAATTACATACATTGGTGCAGCATATCGGATATTTAACCTAAATTGGGCGCGCATGCACACATACACGCATGCATGCTCGCACGCACACACGCACGCACGCACGCACGCACGCACGCACGCACGCACGTACGCACGCACGCACGCACGCACGTGACGCACGCACATGCACACATACACACTCATACTCAAACACATACGTACGTACATACGTATATACGTACACATACATACATACATACATACATACATACATACATACATACATACATACATACATACATACACACATACACACATACACACATACACACATACACACATACACACATACATACATACATACATACATACATACATACATACATACATACATACATACATACATACATACATACATACATACATACATACATACATACATACATACATACATACATACATACATACATAAGAGCAAAAAGAAATAGAACTTCCACGCAGTGCTATGAATGAGGCAGCGAGAGAAATCGGGACATGTTTCACTCTGAGAAGTGAATATCATTGTCTTTTTCGTACATATCATATATGCATATAAAATAGTACATATTACAGTAATTACATATGCGAATGGATACCTTTTCCCTAGGACAGACGTGTCCGTATAACAACATAATTTGGGAATGAGATTATATGTTTTTAGAATGGACTTCATCTGAACAGACTAATATGCCATTGAGCTTAGACATTGGCCCCGAGAGAGAGAGAGAGAGAGAGAGAGAGAGAGAGAGAGAGAGAGAGAGAGAGAGAGAGAGAGAGAGACAGACAGACAGACAGACAGACAGACAGACAGACAGACAGACAGACAGACAGACAGACAGAGCGGCAGGGGGGAGGGGTGAGAGAGGGAGAGGGTGAGGGAAAGAGAGAAAGAGAAACAGACAGACAGGCAAGCAGGCAGGCAGGCACACAGACAGACACAGGCAGACAGACAGACAGATATACCGACAGACAGACAGACAGACAGACAGACAGACAGACAAACAGACAGACAGACCTTGGAGTGTGTGGGGGGGGGGGAAGGATCAAGTTCTCTCCCAATGAAAAAAAACCCCAACTTGTTATCCTTTGTCAGCTGGGTCGATAACTTCCAAACACGGAAAAACAACCAGTATGTGGTCTTTCTATTCTCACTTGCGTCTGTTCACCCTACCTAAACTCACTTAGAACGTGCATTCTGATTATTCGACAACACTTGCAGATGAGCTGTTTTGAGGCTTTAATTCATTATTCAAACAGACTTATAAATTTTGTTTTCTTCATCTGAAGTTTAAAAAAAAACATACAACAACTTACCTACTACAAAAAAAACACCCGCAGATTTCTGTTTGCAGAAACACTACCTTTGCCCCGGAGATACAAGCCGGTGGTTGGCGAAGACTCTGCCGAGCCACCCTCACCGATGTGAGGTCTCCAAGCTAGTTCGACTGTTTTCCCCTGCTGCCAATTCTTATGATTCATTCCTGCCTGCGTCCTCTCGCTTCAACCAGATCCAATGACTGGCTTTCTCTATACTGTCTCCTGAAGGAAGTTTGAAAGTTCGTTGCTTTTCTTTGCAGTAAGTCCTGCCACTCTCATCCTCTTACGGGCGCTAGTTGCTACATGACCTCTGCATCCTACCTCCACCGGAAAATGGGTTGCTTTCCAACCTACCTCCTCACATTGTTCAACGAGTACCTCGTAACGGTTTTTTTCCCGCTCATGTGCGGCACAGATATTGTCCTCGTGGGGCACCTCTTTCTCTTTTTCCTCCCATAACACCAAGTCTGGCTTTTTCGTAGTTGGGATGGGGAAGAATCTCTCAAAGCCCTTTAAGTCAGCAGCTACCTCCCATGTGCCTCCGCTCTGGTCTTCCATGGCTTCGTTCGCTTTCTTTCTGTTGGGAACCTTGCTTCCTTGCGGAACGAACGCAATCTTGGTGAGTCCATGCTTCTGTAGCTTGGGGGCGTATTTTCCCTCTTCCACCTGTTTTGTCGCCATTGTGGTAAGCACTTTCAGCACCTCATTGCGCCTCCAGAGGTATCTGTTAAGAGCCAGGTTGCAGTCTGACAAAATATGCTTCATGGTTTCTAGCTTACCACATCTACATTTGTTGTCCTCCTGTACCTTCCATCTGACCAGGTTCACCGGTGAAGGCAAAACAGCATACGTAGACAGGAGAAGAAAGCTTATCCTAGATGTGTTCCACTTCCAGATGTCACTACCAACCGACTTTTCTTTCGACTGCATGCTCTTCCCATCTGGCCATTTGTCCTTGCTGGCTACACTGGATGAGATGAATTTCTCGCCTCCATCTTTTGGGTGTGTCTTGTTGCAGCTTTTCTTCTGTCTCGCTGAGACATGTATTGTGTGTCCCCTATATCCAGAAAGAGTTAACCCTTTGCTGTTTTTCTCTTTACTGTAGTTGTCTGTCGCCTACGTCATAAAAGACAGTTTTCAAACAAATTTAGACTACCTTCCCACCCCACCCCACACCACCCCACCCCACCCCCCGGGGCGGTTTCCCACAGAGCTTGGCTTGACGTCCAGGTTTTAATCCATTCCACATTCTATTCTTCGCCCGAATCAGCACGCCACTACCTCAGAATTACAAAGTTCTATCTGCTCACTACCTAGTTTTCAGAAATTTGACGTCAAGGATTTTTGAGTTTCACATCATGTCAAGCTTTTTCTAATTTAAATTAACAGCACTTATATGACCTTATTATGCTGTAAGTGCCGCAAAACTCTTACCAGAATTAGATCAGAATTTAATTCTTTGAAATATCTTGATAACGACTCCGAATAATCTTACGTTTCTGATAGAGCAGCTAGAACATTTAGTTTCTGACCTCATGCTCTTAGTAACTCAAAACAGCTTTTAAAAAGTCAGATAAAACGTTGTAATTTTGAGGTAGCGACTCGTCTAACGAGGACTGACGTCAGATTAACTGTTGTAATAAAAACGACCTTTCCTTTGTTTATTCGAGGGGGTTTTTAAACACAGCTTTATTGAAAGCTTTCGAGGACAGTCGGTGGGTGGATCTTGTCGGTCAGATAATAATTTTCAGTTATCATCGTGTTTTCTCAACGGATACTGTGTGTGGACGTGGGTGTGTGTGTGGGTGTGGCTGGGGTATGGGGGGGGGAGGGTTAGGTGAGATCAATGCAAATCGTACCTTTTTTCCCTTATACATATGCGAGTATTAGCTAGCCGACGCTCGAAGTCCTGTTGATACCGTGTACATTATTATACATACAGACAGCGGAAACTCTCTGTTTTTTGTGTGTGTGCATGTGTGTATTTGTATGTGTGTGTGTGTGTGTGTGTGTGTGTGTGTGTGTGTGTGTGTATGTGTGTGTGTGTGTGTGTGTGTGTGCGCGTGTATGTGTCTGTGCACGCGCACGAGTGACTATGGCCGGGTGTTTCTGTGAGCTGGTCAGTGAGTACGCGTCTATGTGCGTATGTGTGAGTATGTGTGTGGGGGGGGGGGGTGTATGGGGGTGGGGTGTTGGGGAGGGATTTGCAGAGTAGAGGAGTGGGAGATGAGGAATGATGCGCCTTTCTAATCACCATGACCTCCATAAGGCGTATAGATCTACCCCACCTATCCTTCCTCAATAGCACCGGTGTGAAAAAAAAAGCAGCACACAACATCTGAAAAACAGAAAAGATTCTCCGCACGATAAAAAGAATCGTAAAAACTTTGTAAATTGTTCCATCTCGACTCGGATCCGAGGATCCTGTGTGGGAATCTCCGCATCTTTATGTTTGAATAAGACTCGAAAGAAATAACTGGGATAAATGATTAGGCAGTAGAATATGACTACATACTATTTTATTAAGTCTATATAACCTGGTTGTCAACTTGCTCCCAACAACCCGCTTATGAAGTCACCAACACACCTGCCGCTCTACTATCTACCTACTTAGGTCCTCTCTTCCCTTGTCATGGCCCGCTAGAAAAGGCTAATACTAACAAGGTCACCTTAGCAGAAACTGTGCCCACCATTTTGAAACTTCACGGTGACATTAAAGATGGTTCCAGTAGGGAACGGGATAGTGGGTGCCCACATCCCTCGTGACTCATCGGAGCAGAGGAAGATAGATTAAGGACTAACGCAAACTTCACAAAAAAAACTCAACTTACAGAAGCATGTCTTCTCAATAATTATTTACATAAACACCATCTCACATCATCACTTATCACCACCATCATATCTAAAGTCACCGTTGCTCTCAGAATCTTGACATACATCTATATTTATCTTGGATATCTATTTGTAACAGTTACATGTTATAGCAATTATATTCGTAATAAACTATTGGACACTATTATACGGCCATTTTCCTAGCTAGATCTGATCAGATTGAATCAATATCATAGAAATGCGAAAGGGGCCCAAAAAAAAGGGGGGGGGGGAGAAAACTTCTGTTAGGTCAACACCCCGTGATCTGGCAGGACCTCCGCTCAGATGCAAAAGAAAAACAAGTAACCCGAGCGAGAGATGCAAAAACTTTGATTAGTGACTCACTCGTAAACATTATTAATCGAAGTCTCGCACAGTAAATTATAGTACTTTCCCACCTGCTCGTCGCAAATCTGGAGTACCCGAACTCATGATCCTGCTGGAATGGGGAGAAAAAGAAAGAAAAAACCCAACAACAACAGCTGTCTTGAATTGTATAGAATATAAATAATATGTAAAGTATTTTACAACCCCATTGACACAATTTAGACGAGGTAGACTGCTTTGAGCCTGCCAATTTAGAAGGCGGGTTGCTTTGACCCTGCCTGTTAGGGCCATTTCGGGTTGAATGGGATACAGCATCCCATCAGACAGGAGGAGACTCGTACAATATGAAATAACTTTCCCCACCCGGGAACCGAACTCACGCATTCTGGGTGCACGGCGAAGGGCCTAACCAGCACTCCACAGACATCAGTATGGAATGAGAAGAAGAAAGAAAAGCTTTTTTTTTTTTTAATTCATCGTCATCTTCATCATCATTGCCTTTCTTACCCTGCGCCAGGGTAAGGGTATAGGCCATGAACAAACAATCTCCACCTTTCTCTATCCCGAGCTAGCCTCTTGATGTTATTCCATGTCTTCCAACTTTTTTGTTCATCAATTTCTGTGATTCTTCTCCGGGTTCCATGTGGTCTTCCCCTTGATCTTTTACCCTGTGGATTCCAATCAAAGACTTTCTTTGTTATACCGTATCTTTGGTTGTATTACTGCAAAGTGTTCTACGCCCCCACGGCACAATCTAAACTATTTAGGAGGTAAGCTGCTCTGACCCTGCCTGTCAGGACCGACCCGGGCTGAGTGAGATACAGTATCCTTGCCAACAGGCGGAGATCATCACCCAGTGCCAGATCTGCGACAGACATCGGCGATCATGGTTGTCCATTCATTCCTTGCTCGGATGCTCTCAAAAAAGCTAAGTTTCCCTGATCTTTCCCTGTTACCCATTTGTGTTGATTCCCTAACTATGTTTTTCTGGGCCTACCCCTGCCTCGTTTGCCTTCAATTTTACCAGTGACAGCTAGATGTTCAAGACCCTTATGTCTGTTCAGGTTTCCCAAAAACAGGCGGAGACACTCGATGGAATTAATGGCTTACCCAATTTGAAATCGCAAACGCATCTTCTTGGTTCAACATCATCACAGCCAAGGCAGAGAACAACAAACCAATTACAATATTGCACTTAAAGTCCGGCTTCAGCTCACGACAGCAGTTTCTACAATCACGATCTCGGAAAGAAGGACGGGCAATTATGTGCTTAGTTGTCTAGTCATGTTCTCCGGAGAAAAGAATGAAAAAAGAACGAAAGAGAAAAGAGTCGAGAGGATTGTGTTCAGAGTCTCGGCTGTTTTTGTTTGTTTGTTTTGTTTTTTTTTTTTTTGTTCTGTTGTTGTTGTTTTGTTTTTTGTAAGTGTTTTACGGCGCTCGCAACTACATAAGGTCAAATGAGCGCGCGGGACACATTACACATTTTCAGTTGGTAGGATATTTTGGATTTTGCCCAGGTGGTGGCCGAAGCTTACTCTTATTGATTTTAGACCACCAAGGCATCTTTAAAGTTCGCAACTTGCACTCGAGACCTCCGAGATTTTTCGCCCTTGTCCGAGAATGCTAGGTGTAGATCTTTATTACCAGAAGATCAGGGGTGTGGCTGAAAGACACCAGTAAGAAAGAGCCAGGGAGAAGTAGTAGAAAGGCTGCAGAAAGAGTTAGAGTCCCAGGGTAGGGGGCAAAGGAGGTGAGGGGGGAGGGCAGAAAGTGGAGACGAAAGCAGACGAAGGGACATTGCTAGAGAGCAGGAAAGGACGTGGAAGGAAACAATTTAAAAGAAAAAAAAATTTCCGTCGCTTCCCGGATTCGAACCCGGGACCTTTGATTGAGAGGTGAACACCTTAACCTCTAGGTCACGAGAGCCCCGGTCTCGGCTGTGGGGCAAAAATAAGTGCTATTGATATATATAATATAGATATATTATATGTACTTTCGCTACCGTCATAATGACTTTATAGTTGGATATGCATTATGTTTGTGTGTTTGTGTGTGTATGTGGGTGTGTTCACGTGCGTGTGTTCGTATAATATTATGTTCGTGTGTGTATAATATTTGTACGTGAATATGCGTCTGGCTGTCTGTATGCATGTATGGACGGACTCATGGAAGGACGGACGGACGGACGGATGGATGGATGGATGGATGGATGGATGGATGGATGGATGGATGGATGGATGGATGGATGGATGGATGGATGGATGAACGGACGGACAGATGGATGGATGGATGGATGGATGGATGGATGGATGGATGGATAGATGGATGGATGGAGGGATGAATGAATGGATGGATGGATGGATAGGTGGGTGGATAATTGCTTGGATAAGCGAATAAATGGATGGATGGATGAAGGGATGTTTGTGTTTGTGTGTGTGTCTGTGTGTATGTATGCATGTATGCATGTAAGCACGCACGCACGCACACACGCGCACAGGCACACACGCACACACGCACGTATGTTTGTATGTTTATATGTTTGTATGTCCCTATCTGTCTGTCTACCTGAAGTGTACGCCTGCCTGTCTGTCTGCCTGTCTATTTGTCAGTCTGCCTGTTTGTCTGTCTGTCTGTCTGTCTGTCTGTCTGTTTGCCTCTCTGTCTGTCTGTCTGTCTGTCTGTGTATGTCCCTCTGTTTGTACAGTATTCAGTGCCTTGTTTTCTAAAGGCACATATTATAATGTGTTCCTGGTAGTGGAAATAATCCTCATTACATTGCGTGATCTTTGACATCTGCCTTGCTTGCTCCCGCCCTCAAAATCAGTCGAAAGAAATGAAGCATCCACCTCGATTGCCTTTGAAATTATTTTCTGAACGGAACTTGCAAGGTCGCAATTTCCTTTCTGTCTAACTTGAAGTTCGAATAGGCGAGTGTCAGGTTTCATAGTTGAAACAAAAGTAAACGTTCGGTGATCGTGAGGCTTGGAGGCTGCCATCTATCGAGTACTGTAAACTTTAGGGAGTTAAAAACGAAATTAAGCCGCCATATATTTTTAGTTAAAGGCTTGGTAATGCGTACAATTTGCACATAATTATAGTCAGCCAGCAGTGCCGATGTGCTACGCCCAAAACTTTGATTTGTTTTGTTCTTATAAGGTGGTTGGGGGGGGGGGGTTGTAATCTGTGGAGTCGGTTGCGTGTACTCACGAAATATTTTGTCGAAATGCAAATTCTAAAAGATGAAAAAAGAACAAAAAAAGAAGCATAATGTCGGT
>NW_004797568.1:342233-345002 GCF_000002075.1 Aplysia californica | reverse complement strand
ATAGATAGATAGATAGATAGATAGATAGATAGATAGATAGATAGATAGATAGATAGATAGATAGATAGATAGATAGATAGATAGATAGATGTGACTCAGTGAGTGGTCACTAGGGTCCTAGAGCATAACAAGATAACTCTAGCTCAAAAGCAGAGCGCTGCACATCGGCGAACAGCAATGGTGTGTGGATTATTCTGTTTGTAAAACTGTGATATATATATCATATACTTAGGCCTATGTAGTTCTGTGTACGCCCCTTGTAAAAGGAATTTTCCCTAGGGAATCAATAAGTTGAATAACTTCTTTTTATTTTTCATTTTTATTTTCCTCTTGCAGATATTTCAAAGATGTAGAGACAGCAGAGTTAGTCGTGACTGTAGTGGCAGGCGAAGGCAATGCATGTTGGTCTTAGCCCAAAATTCTTGGCACACAGGCAGTGGTTTTATCTTACGACGAGTATATTATGGATTTATGTCGCTATTGCCGGGGTCTTACTGTTTGTGCAGTGGTAAAATAATGAGCTAATGGAGTCTCGCTGTATTGACTTGGTTAAATAAACCAGAACGATACGTTATTCGTGTTCTTCTCTTAGAGGTTAAAGAAACCACCTTCTTTATGTTTGACCATCAGAGGTGAGTATGGTTTACTTTTTCGTTTGATAAAAGTTTTTCGCCAATCGCAACTGCATACGATCATGTGAGCGCGCAGGACACAAGTCGGCTATGTTCACTTTTGTTCAAAGCACGGCTTAGCTTTACCTAGCAAGTTGAAATGGTTGAAATATCAATAATGAACAGTAACAATTTAGTTTTAAAAACAGTAGTGTACATTGAGTACGGATCTCCGAGGTCTTAAATTTAAAAGCTTTGTCACTAACAAATTCCTCATAACCCGCTTTCATTTTTCTTTCATTTCCTTTCCATTTTTGGTCTTGCTATAGCATATACTTGAAACTTGTCCAAGCGTAAAAAGCTGTTAAAATCTTTATCTTTTCTTCCATGTAGATTTATATTCCATAAAAAATGGACGCATTAGGCTCACACAAACAAACCTAAAAGCCTTTGGGAAGACGGTCCCATTGTGTACACTTATTGAGTTAAAAGCATTCACATTATGTGTGTTTATGTTTTGTTTGTCTCAGTGTGTGTGCGTGTGTGTATGTTTGTGAGTGTTCGCGCACGAGTGCGTGCATGTGAGTGTGTTGATACGTTTGAGAGTGTGGTGTGCGCCCGTGCGCGCGTGAGTGTGTGTGTAAGTGTGTGTGGGGGTGGGGGGTGGGGGGGTGTGCGTGCTTGCGTGCGTGTGTTGATATGTGTGAGAGTGTGGTGAGTGTTTGTGTGTGTGAGAGGGAGAACAAAGAGAGAGAGAGGGGGGGGGTAAGGGGGAGGGGGCAGGGGAGAGTCATAAGTAAATACATGTATGTGTGTGAGTCAGTGTGCGGGTGAGTGTGTGTGTATGTGTGTGTGCGTGCACACGTGCGTCTGTTTGTGTGTCTGTGTGTATGCCCACGCAACTTGCGCACGCACTCGCGTGCCAGCACCCAGATCTTCTATAACCCTCGTATGAAAATGCTAGGGAAATACCACCAATACACAAAGACACACAGAAGAAATACAATATAAACTGAAGAAACTGGTGTACCGGCGGTGAAAGCAAATTAAGCGAAAATCGATACATTCTACTTACTGTTAACACTGTGAGGTTTTAAAACGAGCTAAGTGTAAGGTTCCTGGACCAGATCACTCGAGACAACAAGGAGGAGGAAGCCTGGAGACACCCTGGCTCCGATAAATCGATAGAATTAACTTCCCACAGGTAGGCTGAATAACAACAGATTTCAGGTTTTCAGCAAGATGTGTCAGTGTCAGAATCACATACAAAGTTGGGTGGGAGCGGTCGGTTACAGTTACACGACGAAAGTGTCTGACTGATAGCAAATCATAATTCAAGAAAATTAGCGGTAACCAGTGTCAGTGGTATGACGATAAGGCTCTTCCCTTTGCACACAGAGAGGCTTTTAAGGAATCAATGCTAGTGTATCGATATAATATCTCTCTAAACATGAGTGGGTGCTCTAACCGTCGCAAGGCAGTTCGTTGATAAGTCATTAAAGCACAATCAACAGTGTACAATGCAGAAAACCTTTTATATTATTGACGGCTGTCAGATTTTCCTCCCGAGGCCGGGGGGAGGGGGGTGGAGGGGAGGCTTCCATTTTGGCACAATTTGATCAAATCATAAACTTCATTTATAGTATCCTAGACCGTGTACTTTGACACATTTATGCCGGTTCACTGTGGAGCAGACCATAATTTGACCTGCCCTATAAATAATTTGAGGCAAATGAAGGGCAAGCAGAGGAAAGATGCTGTGCACACTCGCTTATAGCGAGACTGGTGTTTTCTCATACTTTTGCCCATTGTGTGGATGCCTCATAGCAAAGTTTTACAGAAAGCGAAGAGCGACGGTCTTGACAGGGCGCGGTCTAAGAATACAAGACTATGGATCAGAACCTCCAACATCAAACAGGTATGGTTTTCTAGGTCGCGACCAGATACATTTTATGATGGTCGTGGTCCACAACCAATCAGAAGGCTACCACGTGATGTGACATTGTGGGTTTAGATATAATTATTCTTTGAAATCGGAATGCAATAAGCCCTAATAAACTTTGGGGGTCAAATTTGATAAAGCAAAGAAACTGTTCATTTCATGCAACATGCACTCGCCAACTGGGAGCGGGCCGAGGATGAGAGAGAGAGGTGGGGG
>NW_004797568.1:340591-342097 GCF_000002075.1 Aplysia californica | reverse complement strand
AGAGAGAGAGAGAGAGAGGGGGGAGGGGGGAGGGGGGAGTCAAAAAAATGTTGACAAAACCAGGACGTGCTCAGTACAGGAGAAAATTGATATGGACCCCAGCTGAGATTCAAACCTTGAATTTCCGAGAGGCAGATCAAGTTGGGTTTTTTTACCTTTTATTACGCCAACATAGTCCACTTACCAGCCCGTTGTTTGTGAACCGAGCCTGTTGTTCTCAATTCTGACGCAAATAAAGAGTTATTCTGTTCCTTAAACTGCTGCCCAATTCCTTTGACTTGATTTCTTTTTTTTATTCAAGCAGCAAAGCAAGAAAAACGTTCTTATTTAGTGTAAATGACCTGGTAGATAAATTTGCCGGGCGCTGTGAAACAAAAAATCTTTATAACCAGCTTTATCATGAGCTTATTCTCATGGAGGTCAGAGTGCACTTCAATCCATCAGTCTTTGCTAGCCTACGCTGACGTACGTTAACAATTGTTTTATACTTGTACAAATCTTCTTAGACACTTATCTTTCTGTCTACTAGTTCAGCAATATTGATCAACAAGCTTCTGGGTAATAAAATAGCGTAGAAGCACGGGGTAAAAACTGCTGCTTCGCACGATATCCAGACGTCAGAAACACAGTTTACAATAGGGAAGAGGCGATCTAGGCAAAGTACAACTAGCAAATTGACGTCAAAGCAGCAGATAGATCTATATATTGGGGGGGGGGGGGGTTAAGGTTTCGTTTCGTTTGGTTTTGTTCAAATAAATAAAAGGACATCGACACAATAGCGGCCATTTAGTGCTGCGAAAACGACAGATCAAACAGAGGGTAAATGAAAGAAGGAGAACCTACTTTCCTAGAAGCACCAGTGTGTGTGTGTGTGTGTGTGTGTGTGTGTGTGTGTGTGTGTGTGTGTGTGTGTGTGTGTGTGTGTGTGTGTGCATTCTGCTAGATAATGAGTTTAAACAATTCTATCTAACATTTATTGTAGGTGCTCTATAGAACAAGTGCACGTACTAGTTATTCGAAAGATAAGCCTGCTTACCATACCACTGTTGTCTGTTTGACTCATTGGTGACGCGCATTCTAGTCGTTGGCCAACGCTTGCAGACATGCTGTTTTGGGGCACGATTTAGAAAAGGTTGCATAAGTTAATCATACAGATGTTTCAATTTCGTATTCTTTACCGGGCACTTAGAAAGGCGGGCAACAACATTCAGACTAGTATACATTTTTCTGATCTGTGTGAGATGGTTCAAAATGTGCAGCAATATTGCCTTTGACCTTTTGCTGATCGGACATATGTATGTGTAACACATAGATGTACACTATACTACTAGATACCGTACGTCCCTCTCTCGCCTTGCTGCGCGATGGCCACATTTGACAGCGGCGTCCGCCATGTTTTTTGTGGCAAGTTGTGTGAAGGAGTTCATGCTAAAGCAATGGGCTAGGCATGTTTTCTCTCTCTCTCATACGCGATAGGCGAGGCTTGGTTCTTGTTGATTTTTTTTT
>NW_004797568.1:333891-339449 GCF_000002075.1 Aplysia californica | reverse complement strand
CATAACGTTAGAATCAAATAAAACACGTAA
This sequence comes from Aplysia californica, assembly GCF_000002075.1. Lineage (NCBI taxonomy): Eukaryota > Metazoa > Mollusca > Gastropoda > Aplysiida > Aplysiidae > Aplysia > Aplysia californica. Next base: position 339,419 of record NW_004797568.1, on the reverse strand, counting down.
GACTAAGAGCAGAGACACGCCCACTCACTTGTAAACAAACTTTTTAGCCACATTAAAAATGGCCGCCAACAAACTCAAATGTGTCCGTGCCACGTAACCTCGTACGGACTCTAGTTTAAAAGGAGGTAACTCTATGGTGTAACAGCATGGTGAAATCAGGCGCTCGTTAAAATAATGAAACCAAAGAAACCGACATTTCTCAGCCAGTTGGGCAAATTTTTAATGAATCTCTTTTTTTCCTTTTTTTTTTACTCAACATCTGTATGAATTTTACACACACACAAAAAAAAACAAAAACCAAAAAAACGTTGATGAAAGGCACAAAAATTGTATTTTCCACGAACTCTCAAACTTTGAAAGTAACCAAATTTTGGCGGCGATTTTCTCGCTTATTTTAACTCTGACATTCGGCGACCCCCATCACTTCGAATTACAAATATCTCGACTTCTCTTCAAGATAGATGGGTAGTTTTTCTATATAGGCAAAACAAATGAACACGTTTTAAGATGATGCCAATAATTCTACTATATGCCCCAACATTGACAGGCGCCTGATTCCACCACGTCCTGGCACAAATATCATGTGTCAGCTAGGTCTTTACAGAACCAACCGAGTGACTGAAGTTCAAAGGCAACCAGCGTCTATGATGTACATAATATTATGTCTATTAGGCTATTCGTTTTAGTCAATGTTTTACGGCGTTCGCAACTACTTAAGTTCATATAAGCGCGCGGGACACATTAAACATTTTTAGTTTTTTTGTGGGAATTAATTTTGAATTTTGCCCGGGTGGCGGCCCAAGCCTACTGTTATCGATTTTAGGCTCTTCACCATTACAAACAAAACACGTGGGCTCGATTTCCGCACGGGTTGGGTTATTATATTTTATCTGGTAATTCCGTCTATTTGCACAGATAGGCTATGCATCACTCTGAGACCCGGTTAGCCCTGATAGACAAGGCCGAAGCAGCATGCCTCCCTAATTGTGCTGTCAGTTAGGGTGTAAAATGCTTAAATCTATCGGCATCAAAGGCAGCTCTCCAAAATCTCTACATTAGAATTAATATTGGGGCCATACTATTCTATTCTTAATAAGTAGTGAATTGAAAGTAAAACGACATTGGGCACGGTGCGTTTATAAGGGGGATTTATTTTAATTTCTAATTTTATTTGTTGTTGTTGTTATTGTTGTTGCTGTTGTTTTATTTTGTTTTTGTGGGGGTGGGGGTGGGGGGTGGAAGAAAAGTAACAGGAGCGTGCTGCGTTAATCAAAATAGCTTATTGAGATACTGAACCACAGATGTGTTGTGAAGCGTCATAAAAATAATCAATTGTAAGTACTTCCTCCTGGATACGTAGAGTCATACCTCGTTTTACCGCCTACCTTGGGACGAGCATGAAGTTAGCAGTACAGCGGGGCTAGTGGTACAACGAGGTTTTCATGCCTTCTGTTAAATACATGTAGCAACGACTGCCCAATGTCAGTTGAACTTGTTTACCAATCTCTAGAGAAAGTGATGCGTTATCTCCCTTCGATCTTGAGCAAGAGTTCTCATTAAATATAAGCCCCACGGACATTCACCAGCCTATTACTTATTTTGAGCTGATATCTTTAATTCCATTTTTTTTTATTGACCAAGGCCTAAAATTAAAATATAATAACATGTTCATTATCAGCGCATTACGCGGGAAGCGAAAATAGATGCCGAATTACAATGTTATGTTTTAAGATCTTAATTTTACTCTTCTACATTACACATTGTATTGTGTTCGCTTGCGACACATTACATCACTGTATATTTATCCATATTGCCTGAAATCTACAAGACAAGGGTGGGGAGGTAGGATGGGCGTTTGACCTAGACCCAGATTTGAGTGTGAAATACTGTCAAGCAACCACCGAGTGGATGTGCCGTGCACTGTGTGTAGACCAGTGAGTACTGTGTAGTTCTGTTCTGGCGGCCAGTTCGCTCGCGGTATAACGGGGTAAACGTACAGTAGTTTGACAAGGACTGCACAACTGAGACAGTTGGCGGATGGCGGTGTAAAGGTGCAAGTACTATGTTTATATGGGATTCTTATCGTACATTCGCAAAACCTGGCGGTAAGCGAGGCCAGCGGTACAACGGGGTTGGACTGTACTTCTTACACGTATCGAAGAATGGGAAGTAAACAAATCATTCAGGATGGTTGCAAAATAATGTTAAAATAATTTTAAAGTACTTTAATCAGAACTTTGATATATGAAATTCACCCATGAGACAGGCTATTAAAACAAAATCAAACAAATTGAATTAGACATTTTGAAAATGAAACACTCAAAAAAGCATTTAAAAATTAGGCCTTATCGGACTTTTGAAAAAATGCAAACGTAAAATTTCGGGTGGAAAGTGTATAACACATTCAAAATAAAATGTCTTTATTCATCTTTATCAAAGTAAAAAAAAAAATCCACTAACATTTGATATCATAGTTTGTATCAAAATGTTAATCAAAGTGATCACTTCAAACGATGTGATCTTTTCAACAGTAGACAACTTTTTTTAAAGCTGTGACTCACTTGCGTACACAAGTGCTGGTCGATATAAAGAATTTGACGGGTAATGTTCTCTTTTAAATCGTTGATTGTTTGGGGATATTGCAGGTGAACTTGTCCTTAAAAGGAACCACAATAAATAGAGGTCTAATGCTATCGTTTTGCGGATGATGATTCGGTCCTGGAAATTATCAAGGAATTAAGTGTAGGGAACATTGGCTGTATAGTGAGTTGTGGCCCCGTCCTGCAGAAAACATGCCATTCTCCCATCTGCATCCTCCTAGGACCTCATCTTTGGTTTTAAAATATTATTAGATTCTATTGCGTTACTCAAAATAAAATAACGTGACAGCACATGTATTAAACCTTTGGAAAAAAATCAGTCAATGTTGACAGAGTCAAGTGGTCGTTGTATTGCCTCTGTTCAGTGTTACTGATAGTGCTATTAAATGTGTTTAGATAGTGGTATTAAATGTGCTTAGATAGTGCTATTAAATGTGCTTAGATAGTGCTATTAAATGTGCTTAGATACGACATCTAAGAAAATTTTAATATTATTGTGAAATTTGCACGCTTTGTGTCCGCACAAATGTTTGGGTTTTTTTTAGTAGTAGAGGGTTTTACGGCACTCACAACTGCATAAGGTCATATATGAGCGCCAATAGAGGTGGTTGTCAACACAGAAGTCTTTACAGGGAATCAGACTTAGACTGCTCACCTCTCTAGCTTCAACAGGACAAGGTCTGCTTCGACTATCAAGGCATCCCTGAAATAGCAGGTCACAAGAGAGTGACAAACATACAAAAGAAGTAGAGGAAAATGAAAATAGTAAGGATCCGGGGAAAGAAAAAGCAGCGGTTCCCTGTTGTAGATCAGGCACAGTTATGAGTATGACGTGAGTCAGCCCATTTACAATTCTATGCTTGAACGAGAAATGTCCCCCCTTTGGGGATGGCCTAAAGACACTACAGTCGGTGGCACTGCCCCGAAATAAGTGCAAATTTAAAGAATTACCAGTCAATAGTTAATGTAGTAACTATTATAGGAAATAAAAGACATTTTTGCTGTTACGCTGTACGAGGGGGGGGGGGGGGCTGCCTCATAATTAAATGGAACATGGCCATAAAATGAAAAGTTTTGTCATGACTGAGATACAGGTAGAGTCTATACCTTACGCAGTTAGCAGGCCAAATGTTCCCTTTATCTCTCAACGTTGTCCCCTTGAACAGTCAAGAATCTTCTCCCTGCCTCATGTATAAAATATCGCTTCGAAGGCCACGTGGAACGTGAAGTATTGTCACAGAGAATGATGTACAGAAAAGTTGGATGACATGGAATATTTCAAGAGGCTTGCCAGGAATAGGGAAAGGTGGAAAGTATCAATTGTTCGTGGCCTGATGTCCAGTGATACCGCCAGAGATGATGGCGGGATATCACTCCATTGGTCCAAACAAATGGAACGCTCAGAGCTGTAAAGTGGATAATATATGGGATTAACACGTCCCAACCATAGTTTTGTTGCTTCGTGTCGTCACGAATGGGCTTTTCAAAGCGTTCAGCTTTTTTTGTGAGTAGACCGATGACGGCCTCTAATGTGCTCATTGGGTAGATATGTATGCCTTTCTTTGAAATAAAAATTGCACCAAATGGTAGTGCTTAAAGCGTTCTCACAATAAACACTTTCAAGTTCAGCATGAATTTCAGTGGATATTTTCCCCTTTTTTGTGAAGAAACCGAATCACAACTCTAATCTCTTCTTTTGACCCAAGTTGTAAAGTGGTTGCCATCTTTGTTGTGATGTAATGAGAATGATTGCTTTTATTTTGTTCCTTGTAATGATGAATCCAAATCAGGAAAACCCGTGAACTACTAAAATCGTTTTGCAGAATTAGAAAAGATTAGATAGTTATTGATATACATCCAAGGCAATGTTCCTGGGATAGCCTTCGTATTACCGGTACACCAGACTGAAAAAAGGGAGAACTCATTAAAATGATATTTTCCTCCTTTTTTTAAAGAATAGACGAGAGTTCGTGCCTCAATGATCAATGCAGTTGCGCGGGTCATCGATCCTCTGTCTGTACTCACTTCGGCCAGCATTTTCAGGCTCTCTTTATCCTAATTGGACATAAGAGCAGTAATGAAGAAATTAAAAAAAAAGCGTAGCCCAATACAGCACAAACACAATCGTCTAGTTTGACGGAAGGGTCTATTGTTGGCTCACTTAACGGAGAAACGTTGTAATATGATGTGAAGAAAGCCAGCATCGGCGTCTATGGTGTAGTGGTAAGGGCTTAACCATTGCATGCAAAAGACCCGAATTCCATTCCCGTGTTGAGAAGATCTTTAGCGAATTTCTTTTTTTTTCTGCTGTGACGTTGCATCCCTTTGGTCCGGGGTGGTCATGACAGACAGGGTCGCAGCTCGCCTTCTAAATGATCTAAACTGTGTCGACGAAGACGTAAAATATCTTCCATTCAGAAAAAGCGACCAAATGCGTACAACACGTGTTTGGAGAGTGATCTGATGTCACTTCTTGCCCATGACAAGAAACCTCGTGGGTAGTTGAAGGGCGTCACTAATATACAGAAAAATATCCTATGGTACTTCTTTGATTTCTCTCCATTGCTTCTATCTGTCATTCTGTCGGGTAGTGAGGTGCGGGGAAAGTGAATTGTTCCATTTATTAGCGTAATAATCTCACACAAAAGGATCATGGACCCAAGTTCTTCGTTATACAATTGGTGAAAAAGGCTCACAAAAATTAAAAATAATAGATCTACCCATTATTGAAGCTCCGAGACTGCAGATCGTCCAGGTTGCACGATTTCATTTTTTTCTTTTTTTTTAAATATCTTTTTAATAGTTTTATCAGAACTTTTAATATTATTTGGTTTTCGAGCTTTTATCACCCCACTTTGGAGTTACCTTATTATGACAGTTGAACCTACTCTAACGGCCACCGGTCCAAAACAATTGACTGTACAAACG
>NW_004797568.1:330952-333269 GCF_000002075.1 Aplysia californica | reverse complement strand
TAGATAGATAGATATGAATCAGAGTGATAATTGGAGCCAACAGGAGTTATAAAAACATGGCTCTAAGAAGTGTTCACTACAATGCAATTCTCACTAAACACAACATGTATAGCTCAAGGGCCCACATCTCTCGAATACCAAAGCGTAGGGAATGGGTTTGCAGGATATAAAAAAGTAGATAGGCACCGACGTCTGTGGTTTAGTGGTTAGATGCTTCGCTGTCGCACTCAGGAGACCCGAGTTTGATTTCCGAGTGTGGATAAAATTGTTATCGAGAATCGCAGTCTTTCTGCAGGGATGTTTTATCCTTTTCAGCCCGGGTTGACCCTGCCTCCTAATTGATTCAAATTGTCTCGATGAGGGCGTGAAATTACGTACATTGAACACACAAAAAACTGTGGATAGGCGGAATGAACCTCCTTGCCGATGGATTTGACAAAGCAAAAATATTTGCAAATGGTACTCAAACAGCTGAAATAGTGAGTTCACGCTTCAAAACGTCGATAGAGTTTCGTTTCCTAAAAATAGCACAACACCACTGGATATAATAATACACACTTCTGAGCCTACCAATTAGTCGCCACACCACCAGGATCAATATGTTAGAGTACACGAAACTTATTATTTTTACATGACTTTTCCTCTCAACTCGTTGCATACTCGATAACTTTTACTGTGAGGGAACAAAATATGCTGCAAATAATTAATAGCTGGGCTCACGTCATAAAACGTATTGTCTAGACGGTAGACTACCCAAATGACATCCAAAGAGGGAGATGCAATATTGATTGATAGATAGATATATGTCAGTGTTCAATGCGCGCGAGAAAGCAACGAAAAGAAACCACGTAAACTGCTCAGAACCCAAGCGCACTGGGTCTGATGCCCCCATTATAGATCTATATTCAAAATGTTCCAAGCGAGGTAGCCATATAAATTAGATACCTCCATTATGTCCCTTAATTTCCCAGCATGCTATTTCCATCTATACATCCCTCCTTTAAATTGATTGTACGTCCATCTATCTATCTAACCATATATCTATCTATCTATCTATCTATCTATCTATCTATCTATCTATCTATCTATCTATCAATCTATCTATCTATCTATCTATCTATCTATCTATCTATCTAGACCCGGCTATCAGAATGGCCGGAATGACACTAACCATGCCTCATGAAGGTCCCGGAAACGTAGACAAAAACCACTGTAAGGCTAATGTTACCACTGGCCTCTTGCCGAGAAAGGCAACGGGCTAATGAGAGGCGCTTGTCATAAAACAAAGGGTGGTACCGGTAACTGGGCAGAGGTAGGGCAGGGGAGACAACGCCAGCCGAGACGCCACCTCCCCCACCCCTCCCCCCACCCCGCCCATCATTACCAAATCGACATGTCAATTAGCCTACCCCATCAACGAATCTTTTAAGGAGCTGTGAGTTAGACAAATCGGCGCGTTGAGTCTTCGAATCTTTAAAATGTTTTTTTTAAATGGTTCACGCTTTCGCTCACGAAGTTTAAATCAAATTAGGAGGCAGAATGCCTCGACTCGACGGCCTATCATTGTACACCCAGACAAGTTGAAAAACTGTGTCCCAGAAGAAGAAAAAACCGATGTTGCCACGTGGGAATCCAACTTGCGTCACTATAATGTGTGTTTGCGGCTATAGACTGAATTATAACATTCTAGATTGGGCTTTGTCATTGCCGCTACTCTTTTTTTCTATAATATGAAAATAAACGTCCTTGCTCTCGTGTGCATCATAGGTGTGCAAATGAAGGATAACACTCAAGTGTCGCAAAAGTCGAATGCGCACGCAACTTTTCTCTCCTTATCGTTCATCTGGTTCCAAACAGAGAACCGGAAGTACGTTATGAGTGACAAGTCTTGGATACATGTATTATTATACAAGTCTATGGTCAGACCCATATCACAACAGACAAACGGAGATATAGTCTTGATGGGCTAAGTTCCCACAACATGAATCAAAGACATACATTTTGGACACAATAGAACTTGCCCTCACCCCACGACGTCACAACTCTACGTACCTGCGGAAAATCTTAGCCCTTTTTGGTAATCAAATAGTTTAAGTAATTACAGTGCAGTAGAATATCTAGAATATCAAAACTGGTAATTGATCATTCACGCCTCTGAGCATCGCTTGCGTGTGAGTATTGGGTTTTTTTTTCCCCTTTTGAAGTACAATGTTATAGTTAATCACAGGATGGTAGGAATAGGACTTCAAGCAGGTTCAAGCAGACTTCAAGTTGTTGTTTTGTTTGGTTGGTTGTTTGTTGTTGTTGTTGTTTTTTT
>NW_004797568.1:326238-327871 GCF_000002075.1 Aplysia californica | reverse complement strand
TGTTGTTGTTGTTGTTGTTGTTGTTGTTGTTGTTGTTGTTGTTGTTGTTGTTGCTGTTGTTGTTGCTGCTGCTGTTGTTGTTGCTGCTGCTTAACAGCGACATCTACGTTTTCATATCGGTCTTTGTTTGGACTAAGCCAGCACCTGACAGTCATGAAAACTTTCCCCGCACATACTCCATACCCCAGAAGAAAAAGAAATCTCGATGGATTCAAAAGCAATAGATTGAAGCAGTGTCTGTGGTGAAGTGGTTAAGAGCTTCGCCTTTTTTTTTCCTTAAATCTAGACCTAGTATCTACGTCTGTCTGCTTGAACTCTGAATCCTTCTCAGCCCCCCCCCCCTCGCATTGACCCCAACAAGCAGGGTCTAAACAGCCCGCCTCCTAAATGGTAGCTTTTAAGGACAAGCAGGCTAACCCAGATTTCAGGGGTTTCCAGAAACCTTGACCTACACCAAAAGTTAGCATTGCCCTACCTATAGGAGAAATTTGGTTTCATTGGTGTGTATATTTGTTTTCTTATTGAGAAAACTATATTATTGGTCTTTTAAAGAAACTGAATAAGGGGCAAAAACTTTACCTTCGATTTTCTCAAACAGCAGTTTTCGGGATAGCCGCCTTGTGCTTAAAAGCGACCATACAATCTAAATTGCGTCGATGGGGGCGTAAAACATACAACAGGTGCCTCAAACTCGCGGCCTGTGAGCCAATTAAGTCCCACAGGAGTCCTCTACTTGCCATCAAAAGTTTGGTTTTAGCGCGACCCGCATTTCTTTGTTTTGGTAAGTGTTTTACGGCACTCCCAAATGCATAAGGACATAATAATATGAGCGCGCAGGACACATAAAACACTTTAGTTTGGTAGGAATTAATTTTAAATTTTGCCCGGGTGGCGGCCAAAGCCTATTCTTATCGATTTTGGACCACCAAGGGATCTTTAACATGCGCAACTTGCACACGGGACCTCCAAGATTTTTCGCCCTCATCCGAAAAGGTTGGGAGTTAGATCTTACCTACCATAAAGTTAGTGATGTGACTGAAAGGCAGCAGTAAGAGGAAGCCAAGGAATAGCTGTAGAAAGGCTGCAGAAAGAGTGAGGAGCCCAGAGGAAGATGCAAAGGGGGAGACGGGGTTGGGGCAAAAAGAGGAGACGAAAGCATTGTTAGAGAGCAGGAAAGGAGGTGGACGGAGACAATTTTAGAGAAGAAAATTTTCCGTCGCTGTCCGGATTCGAACCCGGGACCTATTGAGAAAGAGGCGAACACCGTAACCCCTCCACATTTCTTCTCACGCGCGTGTAACACTTGTGTAAGAAGAAGCGTAGTCAGATCTCCGGCCACAAAAAGTAGGTAAGAGAAGCTCCTTCTGAAGTACTATATATTTTTCGAACTGCAGTTAACAAGGAAAATTGAGTTGTAGCTTATTTTTCTTTCCTTTTTGAATAAGTCCTTATAACCTTTTTTGCAATTGTTGTTGTTGCTGTTGTTGTTGTTGCTGAATACTTGAAGCGACTCAGGTTCACCCAGACACGTGGGTGGTTGGCGGGTGCTCTGGTGTGGTTTGCTCCTTCTTTCCTATCAAACATATATCGTCTTTATCTCCCCTCCTTCTTTTTTGTGTTTGTTACTCTCTTG
>NW_004797568.1:322365-326138 GCF_000002075.1 Aplysia californica | reverse complement strand
TTACTCTCTTGTAACACCTCTAATCTTCGGCACTTATATGACCTTATTGTGTTGCAAGTGCCGTAACACTCTTACTAAAACTAAACACCCAGACACTACCTAGACTGATCCCCGAGTTATAATAATTGAACTTTCAGAACTCGATAAGCGAAGGTTGTGATTATTTGAATCTCACAACGTAACAACACTTGCTATTTGGTTCTTTTTCTCAACGTAAAACCTGTGATGTGACGTCTAGCGAAAAAAAACTCTGGGTTGAATAAAGCTGCAGCTCACACAAAAAATCTAATAGAATACGCGTAGCCTACTGGTTAAAAAAAAACACAGAAAAAAGCATGTTTTGGGTGAGCGAATCACCACTGAAAAAGAAAAAAAATCAAGCAATCAAAGCATTAATATAAATAAAATCAGAAGACAAGTATGACAACAGCAGTGTCAAGAGGAAACCAACACAAAACAGAAAAGCCTCCACGATTATAATATGAAGATACTTAGACACTGTACTAATAAGTAACAGCCCTGAAACTGAGACGAAGGTGTGTATAGAAGTGAGGATTTAAAGGACTACATACACCTATCAAATATCAACTTTAACGTCGCTTAAAATTAGTTTTTCATTTTGTTTTTGTCAAGGGACATTTCGAATGAGCGGAGCAATAAAATATACAATTTCCTCCATGTGCTACTGTTTGGGTAGGTGTCGTATTACGTATAGTTTAGGCCTGCTGATGCCAGGGCCGTGGTGATAAAATCATCTAAGTAAATCAATAAGTAAATACAAATATTTAAATTTAAATCTAGAAATCTACCTCCCCCCCCCCCAATCCCCCACTCTCGTTCCCACTCCCCTTCTTTCCACCAACCCCTTCCTTTCCCTTTCTTTTTCTCTCCAGCTTCATCAAAACCCGAGAAATAAACCCCTAAGCCATTCCTTTACAGTATTTGACAAAGCAAGCTTCTCAAATCAGATCCAACAACACTGCATCTGAACTTTCTATAAGATTGCTCATCTCGTTTGTCTTTGTCCTGTTCCCTTTACTCTTCCTCACCGTTTCAAGGCCCACGGCCTAAGTAAGTAGACTAATTTAAGTTTCTTTTCTATGGTAGAAAATGAGAAAATCGAAGCGACGAAGAAACGTAATAGGTCTAGGGGCAATGTCTTTACGGGTAAAGAGTTCATACGCGGAGAAGAAGACACTGGTTAATATGTTATAACGTTTCGTGTGCGGAGGAAGTTACTTTCGTCGTTCTCCTAAGAATAGGCGAATGACATCTGAAACAAGACCTTATTAGAAAGGAGATTGAATGATAAAGCCTACTAACGGAAAAGATGTATACTCCTGTCATCTGCTCTTAAGTATAAAATAAAGTTTCATTCTCAACAAAAACAAACTCTGGAAAATACCACCTCTTCACTTTCAGATGTTTGCCTATTAAGTTTAAAAGCCAAGCAGAGACCGATATAATACTCAACAACCTCTTAATAGTCCCTTTTTTCTACGCTTTCATAATCTTTACTTTTTAAGCTAAATGTCCTGTCTATTAGAAAACAAGAAATTGTGGTAATAAAGCGTTATATAAGCTAGACCGTGATTATATTCTGTGGACAAAATTAGAAAAGAAAAAGTAAAATAAAATTGAACGATGAACTTTTCCTTTGAAACTATTAAAAGGATAGAATTACAGAAATAAAGTCAATCGTATTGCATAACAAACAAATAAAAAAGAAGAAGAAAAAAATATGTAGATCTAGCCTAGACTATAATATGAGCATATTGCTCAACTCCATTAAAAACGTATCACTTTTCAAACGCACGTAGCGTTTCGCAAATCGTGTGTTGGATGAAAAGTACACATTGTGAGTAGGTGAGCTATCAAGCACCGTCTGGCCATTAGATAAACGCTTTTTTGTTGGTGTGGTTATCTCTCATTTTGTGGCAAGCGCAAACGTGTAACACACTAGTTTCTATATTGTGTGGTTTCTTATTGCAATAAATCAACCGGGACGGCTCTACACATCATCACTCAATTGTTGCGAAAAAGACAACGCGTTTGGTCCTAAAGTGATCTCCATAATTATGTTACTCCTAACTATATGTCAAGTCTGAGCACTGAGGTAGGAGCGCACTCGCGCCATCGGGGTTCTCATCACTAGTGTAAGTCAACATAATCATCATTTCCTTATTTATTGCCACCCATGAATATCGTTTTCTTCCTGCCACCGTAACAGCCAGAGACCTCCAAAGAATTGGAAGAGAAGAAAGTGTAAGATTCCCCTTACAAACAAACAAAAAAGAAAAAAAAATGCGTAGATCTAGCCTAGACTATAATATGAGCTTATTCATTTATATTGCTCAACTCCATTAAAAACGCCTCACTTTTCAAACACAGGTAGCGTTTCACAAATCGTGTGTTTGATGAAAAGTACACATTTCTGTAATTCTATCCTTTCAATAGTTCCAAAGGAAAAGTTCATCGTTCAATTTGATTTTACTTTTTTTTCTAATTCTGTCCACAGAATATAATCACGGTTTAGCTTATATAACACCATTAGGCACCGATTAACAGAAGCAGGTTTTAGAAAGTGCAGACCTTCAAAAGCCCTGTGCCCACTTACTGCTGCACACCGAAAAGCTCGTAAACGTTTTTTATTTTCTAATTTTTTAGGGGGTAAATTCATTTCATTTCAGTATTTCTTTATTTAATGAGGTCAGCTATAAATATAAGGCTTAATGGGCAATTAATAATAATTGTTTATTACATCGTTATGTTAAGATATAGTCGAACTTACTCGAATGACGGCCACACGGCCAAGGCAATCACTTTGTACAAACCACCACTTCAGACGTCCCCCTTGCGGGGTTTTTTTGTGTGGGTTTTTTTTTTGGGGGGGGGGGTATATTACAATGACACTCTCCATGACACCTATCTGTCTAAGAAAACCACTTTTTTATGGGTGGCTGTCTTGGATAGTTTCGACGGGATTTATAGGCTCTCGTCAAAGTAACGAAATCAAAGTCACCGGCATTTTTCTGCTTCTTGGGTAGTTTTGTTTCGGTTGTTTGTTTGTTTGTTTGTTTTTGGTTGTTGGTTGTTTTTTTGTTGTTGTTGTTTTTTTGGCGGGGTGGTCTTTTTTGTTGTTGTTGTTGTTGTTGGGATCAATACCTTTTATGTGTGGATTTTACTGAAAATCATTTATCAAAGGCACAACAAATATAAATTTGTAGGTTTTAATGACAATCAAGCTTTGAAAGCCACCAAACTTTGGCGGCCATTTTCTCACTAATTTTTCATCGGAGACCCGGCAACCCACGTCTCCTTCAATCGTAAATAACTCGACCTCCATTCAAGATAGATGGGTAGGGGTTTTTTCATCTAAAGCAAGACAAATGAACAAGATTTATGATCATGCCAATACCTCTGTATACCCCAAAACTGACGACAGTCTGGTTTCACCGCGTCGAGACACATATAATACTACTTGAAGCTATGTGCATTGTAATTATCATCATCTTTGTTGTGGTTTTTTTTGGTAAGTGTTTTACGGCGCTCGAAACTGCATAAGGTCATATGAGCACGCGGGACACACCTAATACTTTTAGTTGGAAGGAAATTTTGAATTTTGCCCGGGTGGCGGCCGAAGCCTACTCTTATCGATTTTAGACCACCAAGGGATCTTTAACTAGCGCAACTGGCACACGAGCCTTCCAAGATTTTTCGCCCGTGTCCGAGAAGGCTAGGTGTAGATCTTTCCTACCAGAAGATCAGGGGTG
>NW_004797568.1:314439-316027 GCF_000002075.1 Aplysia californica | reverse complement strand
TAATAATAACAACAACAATAACAACAACAATGTACTTTATTTGTCTCTTTCGAGGACAGCGACCAAACCTCCAGCCTTACGGCTGCAAGTGTGACTACTCAACTACAGGGCCACCCAAGCCCCACAACATGACACTGCCAGCATGATGAAAAAGATGAAGTAAATTTCTGTAATTTACAATGCTCATGACTGCGCTTTACAAGACAGTTCAGTAGCCTACTATGGCATTCAATGTTTGTAGTATTCACGCACAAGGGCATATAAAATGACAAAAATATAAAATAGTATAATATTAATACATAATATATACCGTGATATAGCATTGATTAGAAAGTGTAAAATCAATTTATGTAAATAGTTAAACAAAAACGGACAATGTAAAAATACCAGCACCAAGGTAGAAAAAAAATACCACTGCAACAAAAAATCTCAGTCCACTAAACAGAAGAGTTTTAAATACAAAGTCTAATATTGTTTGTAAGTGTGGAGTAAAGGAGGTTTGAGATGTAGGTAGGAAAGGATTGCTGCGTTTCCTGAGTAACGTCAAGAAGCTAAAAATGTATTAATATTTCTACTCACCAAGTTGTGCCACGGCGTAAATAGAATGCGTACGAAGGATCATCTCCCTCCTTTCATGAGGAAGGCGACGAGGCTAATTAGAAAACGGTCTGTGAATGAATCGTTGAAGGTACACACACACACACACATACGCACACACGAACACACACTCCAGCCAGCGGTCAGCAGCAGACCTAGCGGCAGGAAAGAAGAGCATAACGTTTGACCAGGTTTTCCTCGATCTCACGAACTTTGAGCCGCTGCCTGCGCCGTCAGTGAATCGAGTCGTGTAATTTCCGTTCAGTTTCGTGACATCTATGTCATAAATAACGCCGCCGCCGCTTCTCAGTATCGATACTGCTCACGATGCCATCTCGTCGTCGTCGTCGAGGCGCCGATGTCGATCCGTGAGAGACCGCGCCCATTATAGGCCGGTGGTAGGCAGGCAGGAAGATAGCAGACAGCAGGAGGACGGACTGCCACAGTGAGTACATTAGTAAAACACACACACACACACACTGGTGAGCGATGCCACGGGCGACGGATGAGAAGTGCGCCTGAGTCTGGAGGAAAAACATGTTGTTTGTTTTGTTTAAGTAAAGAGAGGCACATCGACACAATAATGGTCATTTAGTACTAGGGAAAAGTAAGACAGACAGAAACAACTGAGGGGAAAGTTAAGAAGTAGGGCCTACCAGTGGCGCCCTCCAACCACCCACTGGGGGGAAACACTGAAATAAACTAAAACAGAACACGTAAGCCGGCGTGGCATGGCGAGCTAAATTAGAACTCCGGCAGTCAGAACTGTCTAAGGGGGGCCATCCATTGTCGAGGAGAAAAGTAGCCGTCTTAGACTTAGACTATCGTTGTAACGTTAAAAAAAAAAAGATAAGGGAGCGAGTGGGAAGTAAGTAGCCGCTTCTACAGGTGATCAGGTGATTGTCTATACAGGTGGTCTGGAAATATTGTATAGGTACAAATTTTATGGGAAATGTTTAGTTACAAGTAAAACTTCTTCCTCAACTCCCCC
>NW_004797568.1:312646-314339 GCF_000002075.1 Aplysia californica | reverse complement strand
GTTGTTGTTGTTGTTGTTGTTGTTGTTGTTGTTGTTGTTGTTGTTGTTGTTGTCGACCCTGCTTGGTTGTTGGGCGTTCTTGAACAAATACAAGTGCAGCAGCATAATATGACTTCTTGTTGTTGTTAACATTGTTGTTGTTATTGTTCCTGTTGTTGTTGTCGTTGTTGTTGTTGTTGTTGTTGTTGTTGTTGTTGCTGTTGATGTTATTGTCGATCCAGCGGCTTCTTTGGAACTCATTGAGGTACTAAGTGCAATGTATCCGGAAGTAGGCTAGCCTGCAAGTGACCAGTGCAACTGCATATTTGTCCCTTAATTAACTCTTTAAATACACGCAGTCTGGTCATTCAACTACGCTTGTTTTGACGTAATTCTGAATTCATTCAGACTTGCTCATTTTGATTTCTTTATCTAAAAAGTTAAAAGGCAAACAACGACATGCCTTCTATGGAATGATTATGTACATTCGTGTTTAAGATTTTTGTATGATGATTCAAAATTTGCCGCAATATTACCTTTGGTCTGCTGCTGGACATAATTATGTGTCCTCTATGTTTTTAAAGAGTTAAACTCCAACAGCACTCTGGGTGACCTGGTTGACTAGCCTACTTGTAAGTTACCAAAGTTTTATGCCCCGTTCATCGACACAATTTATACCATCCACACCCCTGATCATCTGGTAGGAAAGATCTGCAACAAGCCTTCTGGAACAAGGGTGAAAAATCTCGGAGGTCCCGTGTGCAAATTGCGCACGTTAAAGATCCCTTGGAGGTCTTAAAATCGATAAGGGCAGGCTTCGGCCGCCACCCGGGCAAAATTCAAAATTTCCTACCAACTGAAAAAGTTTAATATTTCCCGCGTGCTCATATGACCTTATGCAGTTCCGAGCGCCGTGAAACTTTTACCAATTTTTTTTTTAATCTAGACCTGTGGGGGGCAGGCTTCTCGACCCTACCTACTAGCAAACCGGCGTCAGTGGTGTAATGGATAACCCTATCCGTACGCCCTGGGGGTCATTTTGTACCCATGGGGTTGTATTCTTCACATTTTAGAATACTTCTAGTACGAAGATCTCTTTGAAACGTTCAGTATTTCTCAAAAAATCATTTTGACAGACTGCTATGCAAAGCGTCGGATTAACGAGTAAATTTTCTCTTTGAAAGTGGTGGCACAGAGTTCCCCAAATCGTTATGGATACGATAGAAAACACGACATACGGATAGGGTTTTAAGAACGGCGCCATAGCACGCGAAAAACGGGAGTTCTGTTCGAGCGTGGGGAAGCTACTTCATCAATTATCTACGTCTAGCTGTTGGGATGTTGTATCGCACTCGTCCCAGATTGGCCCTGAGAGGAAATATCGAAGCAGCCTGCCCTCTAAATAATCTTAATCGTATTGATGGAGGCGTAAAACATTTACAAAAATTCACAAATCACTTCTATATGCTAACTGTGAAAAAAGGCCCGTTCAATGTATAGAAAGTAACGTATTATGGTTGAGTTCATATTGTGTAACAGTTCAAACTAGTCCCCGGGTTCAAATTTCAAAAAGGAACAGCTTAGAGGAGTCCTTGAACATAATTTGCTATTTCCGTATACACATGCCTTAATTTCGTCAAAGATAGTACAAGACAAGATGGGCCACTTCTCTCTTTGAGCCAATTAAAAAAGTGTCCTCAAAATTCGGTGGCGC
>NW_004797568.1:311163-312230 GCF_000002075.1 Aplysia californica | reverse complement strand
ACCCCCCTCCCCCTCGAGCTTGGTAAGGAGACGATTTTTTCGGCTCAAACTTATTCACAAATGGTTTTAATTTTGGAAGCACTAACCTTTCGCTCCAGGCCCAACATTATCCAGAACTATTTGGTAGGGTTATAATGTAGATCTGGCTGTGAAAGGGCTAAGAACTACAAGAAAATTTGACATGACAACATTCTTTTACTGCAGGGGAGGAAAGAAAATAGACAGAAACACCAGGGGGGGGGGGGGGGGTGAGAGAGAAAAGAAATTATGACGTAGTTCCTATCAGTGACTCCCTCCCTCCTACTACCCGCCACGATAATTCAGTTTCTTACCTTCCGAGCAAACAGTCCTCTACCGGCGTCTGCGAAAGCGGTTAGGCAATTCGCTATCGACGCAGGAATCCCGGGTTCCATTCTCGAGTGGGGAGAAATTTTTATCGAGTATCTCAACATTTCTACAAGCATATTGTATACCTCTCAGCTTGGGTTGGTCCTGTCAGGCAGGGTCGAAAGCGCGCCCCATAAATAATAAAATACATGATTCAAATTGTGCCAATGGGGGCGTAAAATCCTATTAACGCGACTTTACAAGAAGTATAACCGGTTCACTCGTGTCGGGCTGACCTCATGAAATCAAAATGGCTGACGGGATGGATTACAAGCTTTTGGGATAATGTGAGTGTCTGCGGCTTTCCTCAAAACATCGAGGGAAACAAGATAATAGAGTTGTTTCCCTTCCTCCTGTTATGTCTCTATTGCGCTAGCTTGAGTTTCAGGAATTCATTTCAACAGGCCGGGGGCTACGTGTGTAGACTTCTGAAAGAAGAAGTGTTCAGGTTCCATTTCCGTGTTAAACGTTCATGTTTCTGTCAGCTTTCTCGGCGCCGACATAATGGGGGCTAGCAAATGGAACAGAAACAGCGCTTGAGTGTTCTTGAACAAACACTAGTTCGTTTGTTTATAAATCATTGTTGTTGTTGGTGGTGGTGTTGTTATTGTTGTATTATCTGAAGTTGTTGTTGTTGTTGTTGTTGTTGTTGTTGTTGTTGTTGTTGTTGTTGTTGTTGT
>NW_004797568.1:307291-311063 GCF_000002075.1 Aplysia californica | reverse complement strand
GAGAGAGAGAGAGAGAGAGTAAATGGCTCGATTTCAACTGATCACATTTGCCTTACTTTTTGTTGGTTTTGTACGAAATGACTCTTTGGCAACTGGAGAGATAATGTACTCTCCAATTTCTTTCGAGACCCACACATCCTCAATATCGGTCTTCATACCCTATCGAGTGAATGTCATCCGTGCACTGGCATTAGTCTGAAGTCACGATGGTTTAACTTGGTAAATACAGTGTCATCCCATCACAGACGGAGTAGAAAAAATAAAAAGACAGGCGAATCTGTCAATGATGAACATCCGTTGATATAATATATCCGGAGATATAATATGGTTGTCTTAGGCAGGTGGTCCTCTTAGGCAGTGTAATTATGATATAGAAAAGAACGTTAAAGTGGGAGGCGGGGAGTGGTCATTTGTACAGGTGACGGTCCTGAACAGGTGGTCACTAGAGCATGTTCCACTGTACAATCCGACATGTAGCCTACGGCGCAGTAGTGATAATGATTAGCTTACGGATCATGAAACTGCCAACTGAGAGACTGCGAGCTCTCGAGTTTCCGACACGGCACAGTAATTTTCTCGGATGCCAACAAATGGGATTTTTTTAAAAATAATTTTTGTCTCATTTTTTTTCTGACGTTCGTCTGCAAATGGGTTTTTTTTTTAATGGCTGGAAGAGAAGTTGTTTACGACATAATCACGAGTATTGTTTCTCTTTTGTCTTCTGCAAAGTTCTGCGATGTAATACTAAAACCGATCATTAGTGTTTTTCAAATGTCACTGAATCCATTTATTTTAGGAAGGAATGGAAAAAAGATATTACACCTGTCTTCCTCCACGAAGTGGTGCAAGGAAATAGCATGCAATAGTTCGAAAATGTATTTCAAGTAAATTGTTCTTGTTTCCACCTACGAAATAGTCAGCAAAAAACAGTGAAAATGAACGCCAGCCTCGCTCCATTCGGAACTGACTTGGCCTAGTGCGCATATCCGAGGTATCTACTCTCTGTATGCCTACATGTAGATCGCCGTGACGTCAGCAAAGGCTATTCGCCGAATACCCGAGTTGTTTGTTTCTCGTCACATATCTACACCTCGAGGGTTTGGGATCTGGCTGAGGCCCATTTCTGTTTGGGTTTCTGCTCAAGCAGCCAAATTATATATAGTTAAAATACCGGAGAGTTTCTCTAGAACAATCTTTAAAATATTTCCAAATGCACATCAAAGGTGTGGCAACTTCTTTAAATCGTCGACACGAGGGCTCCTGGCCAGGGGCGAAGGCTGACTTGTTTGACAGGGTAATCAAAGTGAAACGGGACCAGATATGGCCTGGGGATTTCGCACAAGAACCTTGCTCGAGGCGGCGACTCAGAGTTGTGAATGAAAACAAATCCGGAATTCATTATTGTATGTTCAACCGCCAAAATAATCGGGAAAGTATCTCATTATATATCAATTCCAATTAAAATTAAATTTAACTTTAGATGTGAATACACTAACACAAAGCAAAGAAGCAGAGATGTTAGTACTAGATCTATATGTTATAGATCTACCAGGGAGTCTAACTCTTTGGTAGAACATGACAATTATCATTTTTTAAATTTCACATTTGGCTGTTTTTTTGTCTAGCTTTTCGCGGCCACGAGCCTGTGTCATAATTGAGGTCATGATCTCATTATAGGGCAGTAAAAAGTCGAGGAAAAAAAACAAGCTCTCGCAGCAGTGAGAGATTATTAGGAGTTAGTTCCCCTCACATCTGTGAGGTAGACTCGACCAGTGTAAGAATTAGCTTACCTAATCAGTGCTTGAGACTGGTTATAACTGTGGCCCGAAAAGGGTGAACAGGGTATATGTGGCAATGAAACAGTATAGACTGCTATGCACATGTTCCCTTCAACTATGTTGGTAGACTCTTCCAGTCTTGTGACTGCTTATGGAGTGGCCCAAGAGGGGAGAACAGGCTATTTCTGTGGCAATGAAACCGTTTAGAATGTTAGGCAAACTGTTCATTGTTGATTATGAACGTCTTTTTACATATAATTTATGAAGTTTACGTTTATGGGTGAATTTGACTGCGACAATGTTTCAAAATTAGGAAGGGAAGCAGTGAATATTTGATTATATATACGCTTCGCCTCTGCTCCTGGCCCTCCAAGGGTAGGTAGGATCGAGTGCCTAGTCTTCTCGCACTAGGACAAAAAATATTTGGAGGTTCCGTGTGGAAGTTTCGCACGTCAAAGTTCCCTTGGTGGTTCTAAAATTGAAAAGTGTAGACTTTTTGGGTCGCCGTCTGTGGAAAATCCAAACCCTACCATAACCTCTTTGGCGTCAGTGGCCTAGGGTTAGGCTCTCGGACTCGCAACCGTAAGGTCGTTGCTTCGAATCACGTTAGGGGCCTGGCGTGTCCTTGTAAAAGGCACTTTACACGAATTTTCCTCCCTTCACCCAGGTGAGAATGAGTACCAAACTATAGACAGTGAAAGATATTGTCAGTTTATTAGTATTTGAACGCTTAATCAGCTGCTTGCAAGTATGCTTTCCGGGAAGCTGAGAATGTTTCTGAGTGTACTATGGTCTGCTGTGGTAATAATATAGTGTAAAGCGCATAGAGCCTGCTGTTGAACGGGGGTGTGGGCTATACAAATGCTACTTATTTTTCATTATTATAATTACCTAAAACAGATGTTCTCTAGTCAGTATCTTCGAAAACAGCATATGGCTGCGGTCGGGCAAGGAATTCTTTTTTAAGTTCCAAGTAGATTTAGATGAAACGGCGGTGTACGAAAAAACATTCTTCTGAATGGTGAGATTAAGATCTTACAGTCAGTTTCCCATTTAACTCTAGCGGAGGTTTGAAGAAGGTGAGAAATCTTCCCCGAGGTTGAGGAGTGGTACCATCTTGGTCTCTCTTTTTTGTTGTTGTCGTTGTTTTGTTTTGTTCTTGTTAACTGTTTTTTATTTGTTGTTGTTGTTGTTATTATTGTTGTTGTTGTTGTTGTTGTTGTTGTTGTTATAGTTGTTGTTGTTGTTGTTGTTGTTGCGGCGGTAGTTATTATTAGGAGTGGGTAGGAGGGGGTGGAGTTTTTGTTGGGTTTGTGGTTTTTATTTTTTTGATTGGGGGGGGGGTGTCTAGTTTGATACTGGTGGTCAAGAGAATGCAACCTACGCTTTGCTTCAACTTTTTTTTCTTTTTTAAGGACGAGACAAGAAGAGAAGGAGAAGTACACACCGAGGTTCAAGACTGGTGCCATCTTGAATCTCTTTGTTGTTGTTTTTTTGTTGTTGTTGTTGTTGTTTTGGGGGGGTCTTTTTTATGTTTTTAATTATTGTTTTTTATTTCCTCTACGTTGTTTTTTTTTTCATAACAACAGGACCTTGGCTTTCTTTCAACCTTCTTTAGAAGGAGACATAATGGTTCATTTAACGTCCATCAATTAACTTGGTGTCTCATAATAGAAACAAAAAACACATCTTTTGAGTATTGTGTACGCAATGTACTCAGCAATTTCCATTATTCATAGAACTGGTAATTCTGAAGTTCTTGTTCCAAGTCCAGTTGCTGCGTCATTCTCAAATTCCAGTCCATCGACCGAGAACTGTTGGTACTGACGTCAGAAAACAGCCGTCAGTCAGGTTTTCTAGAAAAAGTGACTAAATGTGGAACAAAAGGTGACTATCTGCCAGCTATATCCATTTCACCGTTATCTTTGTGTTCCAGGCATACATCCTCGCCCTTGTCTCTCTCTCTCTCTCTCTCTCTCTCTCTCTCTCTCTCC
>NW_004797568.1:291855-306345 GCF_000002075.1 Aplysia californica | reverse complement strand
CCCCCCACCCCCACTTACCCCATGAAAAAGAAAAAAAAAGAAATTACCTCACCGCACCTCCTATCTCCAACACCAGTTGCAGGAGAATCAATTCTCCTTTTCAGTCAAGGCACCGAGTTAGAGGCGAGGGCTTGGAAAATTGCTGGGTTTCCATCAGCTCGTCGATTCTAAATGTTACGCTACGTTTTATCGGAAGGCTTGTTAAGCGTTTTTTAAGCTGTTTTTATCGTCCTGTAAAAAGAAATTAAGGAGGTTTTCTGTTAAAAATAAGGAGAAAACTGCGTTTAGTATTTGAACAGCAAGAAAGTGCCAGACCTATGGTCTTCTATTGTCACGAATGACTAGATCTACCACTTTTTAATGAGAGTTATTGAATATACCTAATTGATATATAGCTTGTCTAGTGGAAAATCCCCCCAAGGTTACCTGAAATGAAACTGTTTGGGAATTTAAATATCACAGTTGAATCGAGTCTTACATTTCTTTTAGTGCTTCCTGTAAGGTGTTTTTTTTTCAGCAGAAGTTCGTCGGCTATTGTCATTGGAATTTTAAAAGCTAAACTAGTGTAGTTTTTAAGCAGCATTTCATGGCATTTTCTTGACCAGTCTATTGATAACTAGTCCCTTGACCGCTGCTCGTAAATCAAAATTTCTTGGATAGTGTCCTTGAGCCATTAATATAATATTGTCTTCTAAGAAACTCCCAAATCGATAGATTGTCAAAGAAAAGCAAACTGTTGGTAGAGAAGCAGTCTGAGTCGGTAGAAAATGGAAATGTCAAGTATTCAATAAAAAGATGAGGAAAAATCCGCCAGCATATGTCTAAGGCTGCTGGGCTTTTCCTAAAACAGGACTTGAAAGCTTTTCTTCCTTTTGTTTGTATTGTATACCAGTATTAAAAGAAAAGGGGGGGCGGACATTTTTTAATAGATCGTTTTAAAAAGTTAATGCCATAACATACCTAAAAGCAGTCCGAGACATTTTTGTTTGATCAATATAATTTTAAAGAACATATTAGAAGAATTATTCTCTTAACCCCCGGGTTGATTAAGGGATGAATTGTTCACTTGGGTTTACTGGTTGTGCAGCTTTGTATAGCTTGAAAATGAATGGCACTAATACATTACAAAGTTCTATCTGCTCAGTACCTAGTTTTGAGGAATCTGACGTCAAAATTTTTAGTTTCACAATAATAATCATATTATGTCAAGATTTTGCGATTGCAATTCTTTGAACATCTTGAAAACCACTCCGGACTTTGGTAGAGTAGACAGAGCATACTTTGCTTTCTGACCTTAGTAATTCAAAAAAGCTAAAACTGTCAGATAAAGCTTCGTAATTCTGAGGTAACGAATAGCGTACAACGTCTCTTGCTCAAGAATAGTAGCAGTGAATCAACTTTGACTTTATCCTACCGAATATCCTGTCTCATCAGACGTAGACAGGGAATTCCACAGAGTGTGACCAGAGAGGGTTTACAGTAATATTACTGTAAACTCTCTGGTGTGACCTGCCTTGGAGATGACTTGTACTTATATCTAGATCTAGTTGGACGTTTTCAAGAAGGATAAAAAAAAGATATAGAATCCACTTTGATTTCACCTTTCAGGATGGAGAGAAGGTTAAGTTAAGGCTAAATCTAGATGATGAAAAGTTCCCAGTTAAACTTTGTGTACAACGGTCGGCACAAACACGCGTGCGTGCGCTCACGCACACACACACACACACACACACACACACACACACACACACACACGTACACACACACACACCACACACACACACACACACACACAAATATATATATATATATACTCACACACACACACACAGACACACACACACACACACACACACACACTCGTGCGCGCTACTACACAAAGGCGTGAAACATTCACGCATTCATGCTCGCACACACACATGCGCACAAACACACATACACACGCACGCACGCACGCACGCACGCACACACGCATGCACGTACGCACGCACACACACACACATGTTCGCGCGTCTGCACACATATACATTAAATATCTACTTACCTACCTACCCACCTACCGACCTACCTATCTACCTCTCTAGCTACCTACCTGTCTACTTGTCTATCTACCTACCTACCTACCTACCTACCTACCTACCTACCTACCTACCTACCTACCAGACAACCTACCTACCTACCTAATTACCTACCTATCTACCTATCTACCTATCTACCTACCTTTGTGCTTGCCTACCTGCTTGCCTTTCTGATTTCTACATTCATCCAACCACCCAACCATATATCCATCCATTCATCCATCAATCCGTACATACAGACACATACAAACACACACACACACACACACACACACACACACACACACACACATACATACATACATACACACACACATACAAACACAGACAGACAGACTGACAGACACACAGATAGACACACGGACAGACACACAGACACACAGACACACAGAGACGACACACACTATTATGCCTTTGTTAACCTTGCTTTAATCGACAAGGCAAGAATATTGGAATTTTACCATCATTGTGCAATAAACCTGTGGATTTAGAAGACGGTCTTTAATCAATGGGAATCTCTGCCTTGCTTTTACAGACTAAGCCACAGGCATAATATATCACTCCGAATGCAAAAGGTGACCTGGAAATAGATTCCTGTCTGTGTTTTCGCAAAAAAACCGAATCATGGGGTGTCTGCAATGATTTTTACAAACAAGTCTGCTTATTGTCCCCAGAGCATTGTGAAATAACAATATTATAAGAAACTGTTATTATCGTGTTTTGCTTAGAAGACAGGTGGCGTATTTTGTTTATGATTCGCTCAGGTTATACCCAACTTTTATTTTTACTGGACGTGCCTTTTGACATTTTAGCACCTACGGCATTTTTCTGGCACACACACGCGCACACAATACACACACACACACACACACACACACACACACACACACACACACACACATTCACACACCCTTGTGAGAAAGAAAAGTACTGTTTCAGGCTAATAATTCATGTTTATGTATTTATTTTATTTCATGTATTTCTTTGTATGTGTGTGAGTAGATAGACAGACAGACAGACAGACAGACAGTCAGACAGACAGACGGACAGATAGACAGATAGATAGATAGATAGATAGATAGATAGATAGATAGATAGATAGATAGATAGATGATAGATAGATAGATAGATAGATAGATAGATAGATGGATAGATAGATAGATAGACATATTCAGTATAGGGTGCTCTTAGAGATCTATAAATAAAATACTTTGTCATCACCAATTAATGTCAACTGATTTTTTAAAGCAATTAACCTACATGCGCTCACCAAAATAAAATGTAAAAAGAGCTGCCCTGTAAATGTTGTAAAGCAGCATCTTCAGTTACTTGGCCTAAAATCTATGTCACGACACGGTGGACTCGGGCTCTTGTAAATGTTTGGACCTGTTAAGTTATTGATATCACCGTAAAGCCTGTTCATTTGTCTCGCTTTTGATTTTTTTTAAAGTACCGATATAACTTACAAAAAAATCGAGGTGTTCGCGATTGAAGGAGGTGGGGGTCGCTTAGTGTCAGAGGTTGTTGTTGTTGTTGTTGTTTCCAAATCACTTTAGCTGCGAGCATTTCGCTCTTGGTAGCGCAATGCCTCCCTCAAGTAACCACATGTCCTTGTCATCTGGTCAACGCCAGAGTAGAGCAGGCTTTGTAAGTCTGTGGGTGCGTGCAGGAGCCTGCGTCGAAGAACTGCCAGGTTTGGGCAGTGAAGGAGATGTTCAACGGCCTCCTCGTGGTAGTCACAGTGTCTGCAATGGGTTCCCACATGGGGTTAATTCTGTTTATGTGCTTGTTGGTGAGTAAGTGTCCTGTGCGCGCTCTGAAGATCAAAGTCTGATAAGCTCTACATAAGAGATTCGATTGGTCTTTGGGGTTGGGTTTGTCCATGTACCCGAAGAGAGATTTTCCTGTTTCTGCGTTGGCCCATCTGTTTAGCCACTCGTCTCTGCTTTTGGCTTGGATGATCCCTCTACAGGTCTGTAAAGAGGCGGCTGCGTCTGTCTGGGGCAGGCTTGCTACAGTCTTTGATAGATGGTCTGCAGTCTTATTCCCTGGTACTCCAGAATGGCCAGGCACCCACTGCAGTGTGACCCGGACGCCATAGGCAGAGCCCATCTGCTTTATAACACTGAGAATGTTCCCGTCGCCTCTGTAGTCTCCTCCTCCCTCGACGGCTTGGAGTACTGACATTGAGTCATAGAAGACAACAACATCCCCTGGTGTTACTGCGCCTTCAAAAGGTCTTGGGTGATCTGCTCCAGGGTCTTTACTATGGCAACTCTCACTGCGTCATAGTTGGAGCTGTATGTTCCACTTGGGCCATATAGTTTGGTCTTCTTCTTCTCTCAAAGGTTGTTTCGATATTTGATGATGGATCCGTACCCAGCATTCCGTGTAACGTTTGTTGCTGACCCATTTGTGTATGCATGAATAGGGGTTTCAGCATACGAGTCATAGTGTCAGAGGTAAAATTAGCGAAAAAAATGGCCTCCAAAGATTGGTGAGTTTGAACCTGAGTGTCCTTGGAAACTGACTTGTTTTGTTTGGGGGGGGGGGGGTTTGGAGGGGGGGGTAAATTTTTATTTCTTTGTTTATTTTGTTGCTCTCGAGCAACGGTTTTCTGTAAAAATCCACTTGGAAATGTGTTGGGTTTTTTAAAAAGAAATCCAGTAAAAGTTTATATCTTCAATTTCATTATTTTGACAATCGCCTAATTTTACCGACATGCAACACATTTAGATTCCGCTAGAAACATAACGGTGGCGAACTATTCAAGTGTGCAGAAAGCAACATTGTTCAAGAGAGAGGAAAAACCTGTTTTATTTTTTAAACAGTTGCCACTACATTCTCTATTTGTCTCGCTTTGTTTTTTTAACATTTGCAATTATAATTTCGATAAAAAATATTTCTAGAGCATAAGCAACCAAGTACCACAAATTAATTAAATGCATCAAAAATAATTTTCAAACCTAAGCGTTTGGTATACCTGAACAGCTGGTGGACGATAAATTCATTTAGATTTCTCTCTGTTTCTTCCCTCAGTAAATCTATGCCTGTTGTTTTTGCTTTGCTGCGGGGGTGTTTTTTTTTTCTATTTAAACACTGTTTTTGTTTAGTTGTCTGTTTCCTTCCCAACACAGGAGGAACCATTCTTTGCGACTGTGGAACGAATTAAAAGCTGACGTCTGTTGCCTTTGTAATGTCAAAGCTGAGTTTCTGACGTTGTAGAGTGTTACAAGAAATCTCCTGTCTCCTGGCTTTTTTCTTTTGTTTTTGTTTTTTTGGGGTTTTTTGTTTTTGTTTTTTGTTTTGTTCTTTTCCTTAGTGTTTTTATGTTAGGAAGGCAGGACCATTTGGAAATCTCAATTGCGTTGTTACGACAGGATGATTGAATTTCTTTGTTAGTCACAGAGTTGCCTTACTTCCAGCTGTTACGACAAAAACAACGGATGAAACATGTGATTAATTTCCTCGGTGCCAAGAAAAACCCTATGACGCCAGAGGGACTTTTCCTAAAGAATAATTATGTTTCATTGACTTGAATTATAGCGTTATCTTACATTGGACACTGTCATGGTCGCTTCTCTTTGCTCTCCATAAAAACTGCATTGCACTACTGCACAACTGAAAACCATAGACTCACAAATACATTTTAATGAAAAAAACCACCTGTCTCGTTAGGCCTATAGTTATAGTCATAATGTGTCTGCAACCTTACCCTCCTTGCTCTTCATTCTGGTTTCAAATATAGTCAAACATTTGCGCTCCATGGCGAACCAGAAGTACACCAGAGTGTCCTTTTTTATTGTTTTCTTTTATTGGTAAGGGTTCTACGGCGCTCGCAACTGTATACGGTCGTATGAGTGCTCGTGACACATCTAGCATTCTTCAATTTGGAAGGAATGAATTTCACATTTTTCCCGGGTGGCGCCCGAAGCCTGCTCATAGTGATTTTGGGCCACTAAGAGATCTCTAACGTTTGCAACTTGCACACGTGACCTCCGAGATTTTTCGCTCTTATCCGAGAGGGCTAGGTGTTCGATCTTACATAATATTCTAATACCTAAAATTAGAAGTGTGGCTGAAGGACTGCAGTGGCATTAAGAAGGCGCCAAAAAATAGCAGTAAAAAGACTGCAGAAAGAGTCCGGAGCTCAGAGGAGACGGAAAAGGGGAGGGGGGTGGCAAAAAGTGGCGACGATAGCAGACAACAGATCATGATTAGAGAGCAGGAAAGGAGGTGCCTCAGAGTTTATAATCTTGATTATTTTTTACTGCAAGTCTGTTGTATGTTGTCATGGAGTTTACACTTTTGTTAAGACCATGGTTTGTGTCATCACTGCAGTGGAACCCACAGGGAGCCCGAGGCAGGAGTATTCCACAAAAAACATGGAGGAGGTGCGTGGAACGGGACACGAGAGAGATGAAGCTCACTTGGAACGAGTTTGGAAGGATGGCCCAGGACAGAGATAAATGGAAGGAGCTTGTATGTGGCCTATACCCTGTCATGGGTGAAAGGCGTTGATGATAATGATGGTTTGTGTCAATAAAAAAGCTCCCTCGTGCTCTTGTTGTTGTTGTTGCTGCTGCTGCTGCTGCTGCTGCTGCTGCTGCTGCTGCTGCTGCTGCTGCTGCTGCTGCTGCTGCTGATGATGATGATGATGATGATGATGATGATGATGATGATGATGATGATGATGATGATGATGATGATCCAGTTCTTGCTCTTGTTTGATAACAGCACTCCCTATGGCCATAATCCAACTGCATTTAGGTCTATTAATATTATAATAATAATAATTAATAATATTATAGTTATAGTTCCTGCCAACCTCCGGTAGGAGAGCGTGTGATCCTGTCGACGAACAGGCCGAGTCCCCAGCAGTAACTGGCTGTGCGTAATGTCAAGGTCGGCGTTCGCTCTCAGAATCTCTAGAAGGTATCGCTTTCTCAACTGGCCATGGACATTGTCAGCACATCGTCAAGAAAAAATGAGAATTAGAATCCTCCCCCCCCCCCCTAAAACGTAAAAAGAGAGCTAAAATCATCTAAGTGCGACCATATTCGGTGGGTTTATAATTCTGTGTAACGTCAATCAGAATGTAAGGTTTCATTATCCTTGAGCTTGAGACAATCTTTTTTTTTTAAACTCAAAGTGAGGGTTGTCTATAACGTATAATTTCAAGCTTAACGGTTGCAGAGATAATGAAACTTGAACTGTTGCCCGAGAAATTACGAAATAGTCCTTGTTCTCTTGGGGGGAAAAAATGAAAAACAACTAAAGTAATACTATAATAAGAGTTTTGTCTGAAACGCAGAATTTTGACATTTAACTTTGACTCGGTAGAGTAGCATCTCAGTCTGTGAAAGGTGAAAGAAAATCATTGTATTCCGCAAGTCATTAAGATTGGCTTCTTACCCTGCCTGCTATTCGTTGGTTTCTTTTCTTTCGTTGTTAAATCACATTTTTTTTATTTTTAGTCCCTCAACAGTTTCAGCTGTCATGCGTTCAGAAACAGTGAGCTGCCAACTTCTTTCAGGCGGAAAAGTTAAGATTTTTCTACATTATCACGGCAATCAATAACTGTTGCTTCCCTGACTGCCGGTGTCCTCTTTATCGGGAAAATTACTCCTTGCCGCCTCTCCCCACCCACCCAATCTCTCTCTCTCTCTCTCTCTCTCTCTCTCTCTCTCTCTCTCTCTCTCTCTCCTGCATATACATGTATATTATATAAGACAAAGATTTATATCATGATATATTGTCGGTCAGATGTACTAAGCGCAAGATTTGAAAAGAGAAAAAAAACTATATTTATTATTACAATTTCTTAATGTGTAAAATCGACTGCACACGCTGGTGAAATATTTCATCGAAATTCAAATTCTAACTGTTCAAAAACACAAGGAAAATATATTGTGATATAGAAAGGTATCTAGTATTT
The DNA here is from genome assembly GCF_000002075.1 of Aplysia californica. Taxonomy (NCBI): domain Eukaryota; kingdom Metazoa; phylum Mollusca; class Gastropoda; order Aplysiida; family Aplysiidae; genus Aplysia; species Aplysia californica. The sequence goes on along the minus strand of NW_004797568.1, from coordinate 298,329 downwards.
TCTAAAAGAATTGAAAGTTCCTGTTTGTTTGTTGTTGTTATTGTTTTTTGGGGGGGGTTTTGGTTTGGTTTGGATTTCTTGTTTTTGTTTTATTTCTCTTTTGAAAAATTGTGCTTTCTTGGCTAAGGACATTGGAACATTTTGCCGACGAATGTATATATTATACACGCATGCGTTATATACGTATATGTAAAATCCGATACACAATTTCTCAGATCCGTACTCTGGCCTACACATCGATCACCTCCGTTGCCTGTCACCCGTACTGCCAATTTGCCTGTCAAACTAAGGAACCGAAATTTCCTCGTCCGCGTCATACTTTTCATTTCTTTTTCTTTGTCAGCCTGTCTGATATCCATCCATTAGGAAATCATCTTTTCCTGCCTACTGGTTTCACTAACCGATTAGTTATCCCAAAGCTCAACTTTGTTGTACTTCTGACAATGTGAAGTTAATGTATATTTCTGTAAGCTTGTTTGTGATCCATTTTCTGCTGCCCTGGAAAAGTTCAACGACTCCCCGTAATAGGTTTTTTGGTTTGTTTATCCCTTTTTTAAAATTTATGGCGCGCCGCTAGCTCAGTTTAGCTCATTCCAGGGTTTTTCCCCTTAATTGATTCTCTTTGTTTGTTTGTGGGGTTTTTTTCTTTTTACCTATGGCGCGCCGTTAGCTCAGCCAAGCTTATGCTGAGTGATTGAATTGGTGACTCTGGTTCAAATCTCCGATCGGAAGTTTTTGGATTTTAGTTGTTTGTTGGAATTTGCAAGGTTCTCCACATAGATCTACTTAACTTAGTCCTATCGAAGATAGATGCCGGGTTGAGGGATTCTGTCTTAGAGTAATCTCTAGCCTACTGTGTTGAAAAGGATATAAACACATACCACAGCTTTTGATAAGGGCTGGCCCTTATTCCGATCTTGCCATCGTATTGAGTTTCCTGGGTACACAGAGCCTTGAAGTCTGATAAAGACCAAAGGGATAACATTCAAAGAGTTCTGTCTGTTCAATTGGTACCTTTCAGCAGAATGGTGAACTGAGGAAAGTAAAGTAAAGCACCTTTAGCAAGAATACAAAATCATTCATTACTGAGACATGAATAAAACCCACGCCCTTACAAGAGCAACTTTGAGGAATAATGTTATTTTTACTCTACAAGTAGATCTATGTCCTATATGAGCAGATCTCCCAGGGAAACGATATGTAACTGTAAGCTTGGGCTGCAGGGTACTCAGAAACGGAGAATGTTTCGGAGTCTTCTTGGTTCTGCTGTGGTAATAGCCGATGTAAATGCGAATTGAGCATACTGTAGAGCATGGATGTTTTCCATTTTCAATATGGTACAACCACTGAAATTTCATGGTTGGTGAGTGTGGGGGGGAGGAGGGGGTGAGAGAAGTCAAAAGGGGCCAAATGAATATAATACACTATTATTATAAACATACCCATGAGTAAAATCATTACAAAAACACACCACCTGGGAGCACACTCTTGAATAAGGCTTCTCTATATATTGAAGTATTCAAAATAATAAAATCAATTGCTTTGCAGGTTGAAAAAGCAGCAGTCAACAGCCCCTGAAACATTGCAGAGGAACGCAAAGAAGAAGATAAGATAAACAATAGAAGTACCACTACCAAGCAGGTTAACCACTGGACCCAACATTAATTCTGGGACCCACAAAGTTATCTAACCATATTTGTTGCGATAGCAGAAGAAAAACAACACTTCCGTGATCCCTTAACAATTACAATAAGTCATCCAAGAACCAAAATCAACGCAAATGTTTTCCATTTTCTCCTAAAATAGTACTAGTTACCATCAAAAGACTTGAAGTGTTGCCTGGATTAAAATTTAAGGAGCCTTTTTTACTTTTATTTTCGTGTTAAAAGTGGAAGAAATTATGCAATAAAAAAGTTCAAATTTTAAGCTGCAATTGTCTATACTTTCGGGTGAGTTACTCACACTCAAACGACTGCAAAAACACCACCTCCGCCCCGCCCCCCCCTACACCCCAGCCCCTCCATTCTTTAGGCTGACTAGAAGCCTAGCAATATTACTGATTCAGTAATCTTCAGTAATCTGCGTATGTTTGTCCTTATGATTACAAAGAATTCTTCGTGATAAAACCAACCATAATGCAACACAACGACTGCTCATCGTACGACTCCGTCACACATGCTTTTCAACATGGCATATGCGGAGTCTTACAGTAAGTCACTAAGGGACTAAACAGTTGATAAGTGAATAATAGTGTTGCGCATAATCGGCTATAACGCATTGTGTTCCCTGGAGACCGAAATTGTAAACTGAATGGATTAACGGAAGAAAGTAAATAACGTGAGGTCTCATGATACCTTCTGATCTGATATCCTGTCAGCCTTCCTATCGCCTTTCTGGTCTACGTAATGCCTGCCTATCTAGTCCCATAATAGCTTTCGTAAGTATCATGTTTCTTTGTAGATCCTCGAGTCTTATTTCTGAATACAATTAATTGTAAACAAACCACCATTTGCCTGAAGTCTCATTGTGGATGGTTGTCGGGTGCTCTGGTGTGGTTTGCTCCTTCTTTCCTATCGAACGTATATCGTCCTTATCCATCCTCCTTCCTTTTTTGTATTAGTAACTCATCAGTAACCCCTCCAATCGTCGGTACTTATAAGAACTATTTGTGTTGCAAGTGTGTAAAAAACTTTGGAACTAATTAAGTTGCTTCGTTACAATCGGCACTTTGATAGAAACGCTTTCCGTAGCCACGGGCGGGGCATTGGTCGGGGAGGAGGACTTTTCTGAGTTTAAAATGACCTGGACTTTCTCATCCGACCTGGCATTGGTTTGAACCAGGATGGAGTGAATGAATGAAATAGAATGGGCTGTCCCATGCAATGATAGACCATAGCTTGGTGGAGTTGGCATATTGCTCCATTTTTCACAATGTCCTTTTTCTGTGAGAAATCTGTCAGTAATGAGTGTGGTGGTACTGCCTTTGACTTTGAGTCTTTATTTGTCGTTGTAAATGTTGTCCCTTCAAAAGTAACGCAATTTAGATCATTTAGAAGGCTAGGCCAGTCCGGCCAAGTGGGATACAGCATTACATCACAGCACGCAGGCGTAGATGCTCAATAGAATCACAGGAATCGAACCCACGCATTTTGTGTACAACTGCAAAGAGCCTACAACCATTGCACCACATTGCCGATCCCTTGTGTCAGTCCTGATGATGAGGATTACTGTACTGAATATTTAGAAAAAAGAACGAGAGACCTATGGTTCAAAAGGACCCAACCTGCATGAACGTCTTTGGTGTAACGGTTGGCACTTCAATTCAATGTCGCTCGCAGGAGACCCGAGTTCGATTCATGAGTGGAGGGGATTTTTTTCGAGCATCTTGGTCTTTCTGCAAGGATGCTGTATCCCTCTCAGCCGAGGTTGGTCGTGACAAACAAGGACGGAGGCCTGCCTCCTAAATGATTTAAATTGTGTCGAAGAGGGCGTAAAAACCCAACATTTCATAAAAATCAGATTGGGTTATGGCGTTGGCCAGCGCTCACTATATCAAATAGACCTCTGATTTGCTTCATCTGGTTTACCCCCAAGATACAGTAAGCCTATATTTAGATAGCTAAGTACTTATCTCATTCAGCACGCAAAGAAAAGATCTGACTTCGCTAATCTCACATGACATGCAGTAGCCTTCTGATTGGCTGGTGGCGACGATTTTCATCAAATGGACTGTACTTGATCGTGACCCAGAAAATCAAGCAAGTTTGCTTTTGAAAAATATGATCATGGTATTTTTCTGAGAAAGTGGTACTTTTTGCTCGTCCGTGAAGGACGATGTGGGCGCTCTTAAATCATCAAAGGATTTCAAGTAGAGATTTGACAAAACTCTCTGAACTGTGCATCAGAAATCACGTGTACCCTGCCCCACAGTTTAAAACTGGGAGCTCCTTGGTGTAGTTCTTATTTATTCATTTATGTATTTCATTTTATTTGGGGGGGGGTGCTTGATTGTTTTGTTGTTTTGGGGTTGTTGTTGTTGTTGTTGTTGTTGTTGTTTTGGGAGGTTGTTGGCGTTGTTCTTTGCTGTGTTTTGTTTTGTTTAGTTTTTGCTGGGTTTTCTCTTTGTTTTTTGCCTTTCTTTTTGCTAGCCTGGCGATCTACAAAGAGCAAACTGTCACACAGTTGGGTTCAAGGGGCCTATTTTCTTATTTGTTTGTACATGTATTTTGTTTTTGTTTTGTTGGTTTTTTTTAAAGACCGTGCTCTCAGTCGACATTTTGGCCTGATGTGAGGCGGGTCCTTGGCACCTACAGACTTGCGTTACCAGCATCAACATCCTAAAAAGTGTATACATGTCTCAAAAGTACAAGTTTATGGGGTCTCCTAACATTACCTAAATTTCACGGTCTGCTCAAGATAGATAATATAGACTACTCTACTCGAAATGTCGTTAACTTAGTTGGTATCATACTGGGTTCTTGTGCGGGTGGCCCTTGTTCGAATCCCCAGTGGGGCGTTCTTGAATTTCGGTTGTTTGCAAGACCCCCTCACTCACCTAGCCCTGTCCTGACAAAGACGGGGGTTTAGTTTAGTTTTAGTAGAGGTTTTACGGCGCTCGCAACTGCATAAGGTCAATAGAGCGCCAGAAGATTAGAGGTGTCACCAGAGAGTAACAAACATAAAAAAGAAGAAGGGGAGATAAAGACGATAGATGTTTGATAGGAACGAAGGAGCAAACCACACCAGAGCACCCGCCAACCACTCATAAAGACGGGGGTTGAATTTGGAGATTCCGGCCTCTAGAATAACCACTCGATATTGAAAGGTGTGTTTAACCCATGCAAGTATAAAATTACGTAAGGCTAGATGTACGTAAAACTTCCTGTCTCTGAAGCTCAAAAATGCTTTCGGCTGCAATACCGAAAATCGAATCTGATTTTTGGGCATTGCTGAAACAAAGAGAAAGTACTAAAATGTGAAAGAGAAATTATCAAAGGCAAAATAGAACATGTTTTATTTTTAAAATGCGCCCGTGGGTTGTCCGAGAAAGGCAACATGAAGTCGCCCTTTTAATACGACATTTTCGCATGTGCTTGTTTTTCAGACCCGCTGTACCAATTCTGTTCCCAGTGTCCAGGGTGGGTTGCAGTAACTAATAACCTTTCGACGAAATCTTTTTTTTCTTTCTCATTTTCTCCCTTTGTTGAGCTCTGCTCCCTGTGAGCCTTAGGACCCGTACACCTGAGCTCAGTATAAACCACTATTGCTTAGTATAAGCCATATTTTAAAATGTAAAGGTTTAACGACTTTTTCAACAAAGTTATATTATTTAACAGGCGGGACCTCCGAATTTAGCGTCGATCTCCGATAAGACTGTGTGAGATAAGTTGATCTTAAGCGGTCTATGGCCGAATACTTATTCACAGTTGGGTGAAAAGGGGAAAATTCTTATGAACTGCCTTTCTCAAGGACACAGGGCTGAGCCTTGAACCTCCAAATTCGCAACCTCACAATTGGTCGCTTTCAAGCATAAGGGGGCTCTCCCGAAAAATGCTGTTTTTAGAAAATCGTAGGTAAAGTTTTTGCCCCTTGTTCAGTTTCTTTAAAAGACAAGTAGCGTTTTCTTTATAACCAAACAAATATACACAACAATGAAACCAAACTTCTCCTATAGGTAGGGCCATGCTCACTGTTGGTGTAGGTCAAGATTTCTGGAAACCCCCGAAATCTGGGTTAGCCCGTTTGTCCTTTTAAAAGCGACCAATTACGTGTTCGGTTGCCTAACCGCACTATGGTTTGGTCACTTTTGTCTGTCTGTGGTTAAAGCTGATTAAACAAATCGCTCTGTTCAATCTTCTCAAGTGTTTACATGCGAGTCTAAAAGTTGGAGTACCAACAGAATCTAAAAACCCATCTTGACAATAACTCTCATTCACGTTCAAGTAAATCATATTAATTATATTTATTTATCAACGTGTAAAAAGGTACGTTGCCGCTTTGAAGGCGCTCAAAGAGACAATAAGGGGTTCACAGCTATGTCACCGTACTACATAAACTCGTTCCTTCACCTTTGTAGTTTATCAACGCTGGTTCGCACTTTTTATTGTGTTTTATCACGTCCTGTCACGGCGCCCAACTTTTTCATTTAGGCGAGGCCAAACAGAACACCACGCGCTCAGTGGTGACGTCAGCATACCCGAAGAATTCACTAATTGCACATTAAAAAACGCTAAGAACGCTTGTCATTTTTGTCTATTGACCTCTCTGTTTCTTACTAATAAAGGATAAGTCTGCTGTACATATACATTTATCATTTCATTAATAACATGTACCATTCAAGCTGCCTCTAATTACTGTTGGACATTTATTGTCATAACGGCTCGAATCTTTACTTCCTATTGTTCTTTTCGTCGCTTACTTTCCAGTGTTGTCTAGCTATAACAAAGCTTGCCCAGTTTGATATATAATATATAT
>NW_004797568.1:284621-289513 GCF_000002075.1 Aplysia californica | reverse complement strand
AGAAGAAGAAGAAGAAGAAGAAGAAGAAGAAGAAGAAGAAGAAGAGGAAGAAGAAGAAGAAGAAGAAGAAAAAGGATGGTGCTTCAAAAAAAACTACGCTCTTAGAAAGTGATGGTTAACTTTCGACCACCAGCGCTGCTATTTCTTAATGGAAATGTTTCTTCTTGAGTAAAAAAAAAAGTGGGGATGGGGATACACAGGCTGAAAAAGTTTTTGAAAAGGGATAATCCAACAAATCAACTTCGGAGTAAGTGTTACCTGCGTCGTCGAAGTGACCTTCTGTTATATACCGACTGTCGTCATTAAATGCCATTATAAGCATTTTACGCTAAAGGGGGGTAGAGTCTAACCATGTGACATTTACACTTGTATAGCTCGTCCAACTCAAAAGCATCGTGTTTTTGGCAATGGCAAAGAATTTTTTACTGCTTGCGGTGATTTTTATCAAATTTTACGAGTAATCTTGTATCAAGTTGTCTTAATTGCATATATAAGTAAAAATCAACAGAATTCTTGGCATCAAATTGCAGAATAAAATACCAGACACCGCAGTTCTCTAAAGGACAAATGCCAAGAGTCTATTTTCTAAACTTGAAAGGACTCAGCTTCGCTGAGCTGGTCATGTCGTAAAAATGATTGATTTCGTAATTCCAAAGAGAAGCGTAAAGTTGGCTCACCAAAAAGTCGTTCCAAATACACCCTAAAAATTTCTCTGGAGGATAGAAATCCTTCGACAAAGTAGAGCCTAGCTCCTGACAGACTCAACTGGAGAGCAGCAGCCACAGTGGGCAGCTAGTAACATGAGGCTTCACGAATAAGAAATTATACTGAAACCAAGAGTGGAATCGTCCGTGCATAGTTTTACTATTACTATGGAGAAGCAAAGAATATACCTGCGTGATACTGCGTGTCGTAAGAGGCGACTAAAGGTGCATAGGTCTGGTCACCCGAAAAGTGCTAGTTTGCGGAGGGCCAACTACCCGACCCAGGGGTCAGCGAAACGCACTGGATACAGTCTTGACAGAAGCAGCTCAGCTCAGGGGAACAAATATTGTATTCTAGGAGGGAAGACAAGCACCATGCGGAGGGAGTTGGAATTATTTTGAGTAAGTATGCGCAGAAGTCACATAGAGGATGGGAACCACAGGGGGAGAAGATAATCATGGCTTCATTCACTACATGAACATAATTCAGATCTACTCCCCAACAAAATATGAAGCCTCGGATGAAGACAAGGATACTTTTTACTGTCGGCTCCAGGGGGTCTTCGACAAACTACCAAGGAAATGGGGGAATCATGTGACAACATGGCTTGGGACAAATGAATGAGAACGGTCAGCGATTTGCAAATATCTGTGCTTTCAACTGTTTTGTCATTGGAGGCTCTGTTTTTCCCCCACAAAAGGATCTGCAAGGCTCCATGGGTATCACCGGATGGGGAGACGGAGAACCAGATCGATCATTTTTGTATCCCACGTAGGTTCAGGCGTTCGCTGGAAGATGACACAGTACAGAGGGGCGCTGATGTTGGATCGGATCATCATCTGCTGTTGGCAAAACTCAAGCTTCGTCTAAAAAAAAAGCACGAACCAGAACAGGAACCAAAAGAACGAAGTTCCAAGTAAGTCTCTTAGATGGACACAAGAAAGAGGAGTTTCAACTGCAGTTGAGGAACAGATTTCAACCCTTGGCGGATCTTGGTGGGGAGGACATGGAGGTGGAGATACACTGGTCCAAGGTCAAAGAAGGCTTTACTTCAACATGTCAAGAAATACTCGGTGAGAAGAAATTGGAGCACAATGAATAGATTAGCCAACGGTCATTGGATTTGATTATCATTAGAAGACAATTGAAAGCAGAGACAAATCCAAGTAGAACAAGCGGCTCAAAAGGGGACGCTCTGGAGCAGTACAGGACAACAGCTAAAGATGTAAAGAGATCACTAAAAAAGACAAGGAGGAATTCATGAACAGGCTTGCAGAGAGGGTAGAGGAGACGGCAGCAGGAGGCAACATGCGAATCCTTTACCAGACTACAAAGACTCTTTCTGGAAAATATAGGAAACCGGAAATAGCAGTAAAGGACCAAGAGGAAAACAACCATCTTTGGAAAGGAAGCTCAGTCAAGATGAAGGGTGGAGCATTTCAACAGCCTTCTAACAGACCACCACCAAGTAATCCGCCAAACATCCTGTCAGCAAGAAATGAGTTTCCAATCTGCTGTGATGCCCCATCAAAACAAGAGATTATGAATGCCATTAAGAAGCTGAACAACGGTAAAGCGGACGGTCCGGATCAGATTCCACCTTAGGCCCTAAAAGCAGATGCCAATGTGACAGCAGACCTCCTTCTCCCGTTGTTTACCAGGACCTGGAAAGAGAGCAAGTTCCCAAAGGATTAGAAAGAAGGACGCCTTGTGAAACTTCCTAAAAAGGGGGATCTCAGCAACTGCAGCAACTACTGAGGAATCACTCTGCTCTCAATACCAGGTAAGGTCTTCAACAGAATCATTCTAGAGAGAATCAAGTCTGCAACGGATCCAAGACTTTGGGATGAACAGGCTGGTTTTCGGAAAAATCGGTCAACCACGGACCGGATTGCCACACTGGGGATCATTGTGGAACAGTCCCTGGAGTGGAACTCCCAGTTGATCGCCAGCTTTCTTGACTATGAGAAGGCCTTTGACAGTATAGACTGAGCAACACTGTGGAAGATACTGAGACATCACGGAATTCTACAGAAGTTGGTGAACCTCACCAGGAGCATGTACGAAGGGACTAGTTGCAGGGTTATACATGATGGCCAGCTCACTGGCAGCTTTGACATCAAGACCGGTGTGAGACAGGGATGTTTACTATCACCTTTCATCTTTATCTTGGCAATCGACTGGCTGATGAAGGAAATCACCAGAGGACACAGAAACGGTATACAGTGAACCCCATGGACACAGTTGGACGATCTGGATTTTGCAGATGACTTGGCACTTCTGTCACACACCCAGAAACAGATGCAAGCAAAGACCACAATTTTAAACAGCCTATCAGAGTCTGTTGGATTGAGGGTCCACCCCGGAAAGTAAAAAGTCCTAAGGATAGATGCACTACGAAAGGAACAGTTCACAGTAGAGGGAAATGCATTAGAAGACGTTGGATCCTTCTGCTATCTTGGGAGTATAATTGACAGAGAGGGGGGAACAGGTGCTGAAATAAAGTCCCGAGCTGGAAAGGCTCAGACTGCATGTATTTCTTTGAACAGGATTTGGAGGACCAGGGATATCTCACTACGAGCAAAGCTGAGGATTTTCAACTAAAAAGTGAAGTCAGTCCTGTTGTATGGATGTAAGTCATGGGACGCGTCTCAGACGTGAATAAAGAGGATCCAGGTTTTCTTGAACAAGTGTCTGGGGAGGCTACTGGGGATCAGATGGACTGACAGGGTCACCATCGAGGAAGTATTAAGCAGAACGAGACAGAGCCCAGTCAGAGATGAGGTGGGACGAAGGCGTTGGCGATGGATTGGATACACTTTCAGGAAGTCAAGCAGCTGCATAACAAGGAAAATCTTAGATTGGAACCCACAGGGTAAAAGATCAAGGGGAAGACCACGTGAAACCTGGACAAGGGTCACGGAAATGGATGTACAAGAAAAGTGGGAAGACATGGAGTGACGTCAAGCGACTCGCCCAGGATACGGAAAGGCGGAAAGGGTTTGTTCATGGCCAATATCCTGATCCAGGGTGGGGGAGGCAATGATGATGAAGAGTGGAGCCCATAAGTTGCACACGTCCATAAGTGGAGGTGGAGCTTTTGATTGCTCAGAATGCGGCAAACTTTTACTCGTATCTTCCAAAACTGGTCTAATTTGCTATAGCAAAGGCTGCAAGACTGTCATCTCAACCTTAAAATTTTTCTATTTTTTCTATTTCGCTTGAGATATAACATTCTCCTCCTCGGATGCATCAGTGATCATCAGACATTGACGGACAAACTATCAGTATATTAAGTAAATGGTTCTGGCCAGAGTATTATTTAGCAATGCTTTCTCTTTGTTATCGTTAAAAAAGATTATTGAATCAAATAATGTGATAACATACTGTGTGACTCGTATCATGCCGTTATACTGAGTATTCTAATGGTACAACGTAATGAAAGAGGAAGTTGATTTTTTCCTCCTCTTTCTATACGGCTCCCTGCTTGAGATAAATTTTTCAGTTTGGGAAATTTCTAAATTATTCCGTGTTCAAAACGGAGTTTAGTTTGTTTGAACCCCTATCGACACATTTTGGAGACGAGCTGAGGGGGTTACATCCAAGCAGAAAGACTGGAACACTCAATAAAAAGGTTCTTTCCACTTGGGAATCGAACTCGGATCTGCTGCTGTTATAAAATAAGGTCTAGGACCGGACCGAAAATATGCCTTTTTTACAACCTCGGATGGACGAGCAGAAAAAGGTCACATCAACCTATAAATAACGTTGCAAAAGATATAACTCCAAAAGACAAATCAGGATTGTCATAATATGATTTTAAAAATCTTAAGGTTCAAAGTAAATGGAATCAAAAGTAATTCACAAAAAAACCTATCATGTTTTTGTGTTGGGCGATCTACAAAATCCATGATCTGGTTCTGTAGGGGGGGGGGGGGGGGGGTGTACCGGAACACTGTAAGGAGAAGAAATTCTTTAGTGGGATGGGTTGGTGAAATAATATTAGGACAGTGGCTAAGTGAGTAGTGAGTTTTGTCTCAAGCAATGTCAAGCAAGTGTCGGTGACACGGGGATCAGATGGGTGGTCACTGGAGTGTGTCCTTGAGCAAGACACGACAACCCTAGCTCAAATTACAGGGCGCTGCACAGTGGCGACCGACAGTGGCATTGTTTGTAAACTGTTCTGT
>NW_004797568.1:283987-284521 GCF_000002075.1 Aplysia californica | reverse complement strand
TATGCATGTATGTATTTATGTATGTACGTATTTATAATTATGTTTGCCATTGTAAAACAAAGTGCCCTTCTGGGACAAATAAAAGTGAATTTTTTTATTTATTTTTTTTTTTTAGTAACCAGAGAGGGGAGGATGAGAAATTGAGGGGAGGGTGGCGTCTGCAGTGTAGTGATTTGGCACTTTGTCGTCGCGTGCAGAAGATCCGAGTTCGATTCTCGTGTGGGGAGAATCTTTATCCAGTGTTTCGTTCTTTCCGACAGGACGTCGTATCCCTCTCAGCCTGACAGTCGGAGTCTAATCCCAACTCCTACATGATCTAAATTGTGCCGATCTGAGCGTAAAAACACTTACATTTGAAAAAAAAATAGGAGAGAGAATGGAAAGATAGGTAGACAGGTAGGCACCGATAAGGGCAGACAGGCAGGCAAGCAGGCAGACAAGCAGGCAGGCAAGCCGACAGACAAAAAGAAAGACAGACAGACAGCTGTGTGTATACTCGAATGCATATGCGTGTATTTGGAAAGGAAAGGGGGG
>NW_004797568.1:282046-283440 GCF_000002075.1 Aplysia californica | reverse complement strand
GTGTTTTGTTTGGTTTGGTTTCCTTTTCTTTTCTTTCCTTTGCTTTCTGGTGTTTTATATTTTGTTCAGGGTTTTTTGTTTGTGCATTTTTTGTTGGTATTGTTTTTTTTGTGGGTTGTTGTTGTTTTTTGGCTTGGCTTGGCCTCTCGACAATCGAATAACATGATTATTTCCAATGTCCCAAGCCGTAACTCGAAGACGTTTATTTTAGTCGCATTTTCTGCGTAAAACGGAGACGACAATCATTGTTCAGAACCTGCAGACATAGTTGTTACTTGACAGCGTAATGACAATATAAGTGTCACTTGCCATGCCTTCAAGGATATTTTTTCTCCTACATAAAGACATGTTGTGTTGACAGCGGCAGTAAAGAGTTCTAGAGCCTGGAAAAACAAGCTAGGTGGTCGGTTTTGACAACGGGGGGAGACGGCTCGTAGAATGACGTATTATTGTGTAATGTTTTACGTCCCCGTCGACACATTTTAGGTCGTTGTGGAGGCTCACCTTTTCGAGATTGCCTGTCGGGGACCGTTTGACCTGTGCGTGATAGCGTACATCACTAGAGTATTATTTTATATTTCCCCGTCGTTTTAGGCAAGAAAAATTCTGAAATTATGCAAAACTGAGCCCAAAAAATGTGAAATTATGCGATTCTGTTAATTTTAACAAAGAATGATAAAAGAAAATAATCAGAAATTATGCAAAAAATTGTCAAATTTTGCTAAATTATGCGAGGTGCATAAAACCACGGGGACAGTTTTATTTATCTGTTTATTTTTAATGCAGGTGATTTTACACCCCCAACGGCACAATATAGATTGACAGGAGAACGAACAGAAAATATACGATAATAGTCTATATTCTCCACATCGGAATAGACTATGCATCGTGCGATTGCAAGAATATGACTTTTTCAGCTTCGACTCACAAGAAAAGAAATATGAAACAATCCGAGAAAAATAATCCGCATATGTTTGAAATTCACAAATTTCCACTCTTTTTATAACTCCTCAGACCTAATCCTTCTGTCAACGAACGGTTCTAAACGGGAACCTTCTAAGAAAAATAATATATAGGATTTCGAACTCACAAACCTCCACTCTTTTAAAACATTACGGTCCTAAATTTGAATCAAACGGACATTTATTTATTGTAGGAGTTTTTACGTCCCCATCGATAAAATTTAGTTCGTTTTGGAGGTGGGCTGAGAGGAATACATACCAGCAAAAATACCGAGATACTCAATAAAATGTTCTCCCCACTTGAGAATCGAACTCGGGTCACCTAACCGCTACACCGGTTCAAAGGAAAAGCCTGAAGTTTGTACGGCTTGGGGTTTTTTTTTGTCAGAAGGAGTTTCGTGGCACTTGAAACACAATACGTCATATATATAT
>NW_004797568.1:259963-280350 GCF_000002075.1 Aplysia californica | reverse complement strand
CAAATAAAAACCACAATATTCACTTCCCAACCCCTCAATCTCCCCCACCTCCAGCAACAGATGAATCGTACTCAAGGCCAACCCCTGATCGTAACACAACAAAAGAAGAAGACAAAATAAAGTCATGCCGCTTTTTTTTCTTTCTTTTTTTTAGGGGGATAAGTGTTCTACGGTGCTCGCAACTAAAGTCATATGAGTGCGCGGGACAGATTGAACATTTTCAGTTTGGTTGGAATTAATTGAGAATTACTTACTCTTATTGATTTTGGACCACCAAGGGATCTTTTACGTGCGCAACTTGCACACGGGGCCTCCGAGGTTTGTCGCCCTTTTCCGAGAAGGCTAGGTGTAACTAAGTTAGATCTCACCTACCCTAAGATCAGGGGTATGGCTGAAAGACAGCAGTAAGAAGGTGCCAAGGAGTATCAGCTTCAGTAGAAAGGCAGCAGAAAGAGTCAGGAGCCCAAAGGATTGGGCAAAGGGAGTGGGGTGGGCAGAAAGTGGAAACGAAAGCAGACGACAGAACATGGTTAGAGAATAGGAAAGGAGGTGAAAAGGGAAAATTTTAGAGAAGAAAATTTTCCGTCGCTGTCAGATTTCGATTCCGAGACCAATTGAATTAGAGGTGACACCCTAACCTCTAGACCACGAAAATCCCTCCGTGTTGCTTATAAAGTGCTTGCCGACACGACAACGCCCATATTTTGACAGGAAGCAAATCAGGACGATAGGAAAATAGAGAAAACAAAGTAAATTAAGATGTAGAAAGGTCAGACCATACCAGATAACCAAAGAAACTCTAAACACAATACAGACAGCACACTATAAAAGACAAATTAAATGTGAGAGAAAAGGTATAAAGTAAGATCAGAAATGAACCGTTGGTACAAAATAAGAGATACTGTCAACATTAAAATGTATTACGAAACAAAATAAATAAAATTTTATTCAATCAGTCCAAAACTTCAACGGCAATACTAGACTATTTACAACTAAACACAGCAATACATGTCATGTACATGTACGACCAAGCATTTAGAACACAAAGATATGCAATCTCAGATACATGACATATACAAATGAGAGGCAGCGTGGTGGAATCAGGCTCTCGTCAATTTTGGGGCATGTAGAGTTATTGGTGTCATCTTAAAGCTTGTTCACTTGTCTTTATTTCAAAGAAAAAAATATCCATTTCTATCTTGAATACAAGTCGAGATATTTGCCAATGAAGGATGTGGGGTCACCTGTTTTCAGAGGTAAAATTTGTGAGAAACTGGCCACCAAAGATTAGTTATTTCCTTAGCTTAAGAGTCTGTGGTAACTGAAAATTTACATTTTTTGTGCCTTTAATCAACGTTTTTAAGAAAAATCCACACAGAAATGAGTTATTTAATGGGCATGAAAGGTGTTGAGCTAAAAAAAAAAAAAGATAAAAATAAACAAACCTGCAGAAAAATGCAAGTTTCTTCAGTTTGATTATTTTGACGAGAGCCTGATTCCACCATGCTGCCTCACAAATGTGAGTGTGTCAGAAATCGCAATGCAATTATAATATCGTACAGAGTAAAACCAAAGATTCTCTAACTAGAGAATCTTCAGTAAAACTTCGGAATACATGTACTATTTTTGCTCCCTTCCGACTAGAAAGACTCCACAGCTTGTTGTTGCCACGGTTTATCACAGGAGGAGTATACAAGTAGGCCTACAAGGGAAGCTACCCAGTAACATGGCTTTGTAGAAGTTCTTTAATTGCTTGTAACATAGTTTACACAGGCCTATCCAGACCAAAAATTATTAATTTTACAGTGTCATCACTCCAATTTCTTTTGGGTTTCTTTTACAAATAATAAAGATTTACCTCCAATCTCAATCTCTCTAAAAGAAAACTAAAAGTATAACATCCTCCACCATTTCCATTCTGCAAACACTCTTATGCACATGTTCATATGCAAATAGTTACAACTCACACCAAAGTAACCAATCTGGTCGCATCCAAACACACAATGCCATTTTCCCCATTCCTCATCATAACTCACAGTAAACGTAGGCTATATATAAAAGTTATTTATATATATTCTGTTCATTTTACTTCATATTTTTCCTCTCCTATCTTTTATTGCATTTCATGCCAAAGGCACAGGTGTATTATTCACTGATAGATTTTATTTGTTCAAGTAAAACAAAAGTCTGAAGCAGTTAAACAGCAAGTTAGTAGTGCTCTAAATTTGCAATTCAAAAAATAAAAATCAGCCTGAAAACAGATAATGTACAAGTGTGTAATATCCACATACATTATACTTGACCACTTCAACGAAAATCCTCACTCCGCTCTATAAGAATCAATTAAGCATAGATCTACATATTATTATAGACTGACAAAATAGACACAAAACAAGAAGATGCTGGATCTGAAAATGCTCACTTGATAACCTTTCATATTGCAGGATCACAAAGCAAAATGCGTTCCTGATCAAGCGGACCAGTTACCAGGAATAGCAGTTTATGCAAATGAAAGCAATTCAAATATAAAGTTGTCAAATCAGATAACTCAAATGAGCAATGAAACTAAGAGAGATTAAAGATGGCACAAGATGAAACAGTGAGGATGAAAACTGAGAAAAATTATTCGCTGCAAGCTAAAAATGAGAAAAGTTTAGAGCTTTGATAATTGATGATGAAGCATTTTCAAACAATGCACTTATATTTTAAATATATGTGAGTTTCAAAATTTTCCTACAGTAAATTATTCAGGAAATATCAATAACTCTTGGAATAAGTATATACAGCACAAAATATTACTGAAGTAAACACTTAAGTAAAATGCCCCCCAGTTTTACCCTGTTTTTTAGTTTACAATCAATACTTTCAGTTTAATTTTTTAAAAGTATAATGGCTTCTTCATTCAGATTGCGGTCAAAGACAGAAAATCTATAAAAAATAACTTGCTTTAAATTTAAAGATAAACATTCCAGTATATTCTCTTGAGAGCAGCTTAAAACCACAGAGGGAAAAAATCCCTTGTTTGCAACATTTATGAAAGCAACACTTACCCACTGGGTAAATGTCTTCACTGCCTGCCAAACTATATCATCCTGTCAAGCAATTTATGAAGGCAACACCTAAGCTTTGGGCAAACCTTTTCATTGACTCCACCGTTAACATCACCCTATCAAGCGGAGTTTGTCTAGGACAAGGCAAAGATGAAGTTAAATTCTACTGAAATGGTACTTAATAATGAGGGGAAGTACAAACCATTGTTAAGAACCTGATAAAACCTGGTGCTGTAAATAAACTCAGTAAGAAAGCAAGACAATTTGGCACAATCATTTTCCCCCATAATTTCACAAGTACATGTATGTTGAAAATGAGGACTAGATGAAATATATGAAAAGATCAAGACACAAACACACAATCTTTGGACAGACCCTTAGACTCACCAAAGCATCTTAAATTACAGGTTCCAAGCAAACTTAAAAACCACTCCGCATGTATCAAAATACAGTTGAGTCCTCCTAAACCGAAACCTACTGCACTACAGGATTTTCTACAATATACACAGCCGTGGTTTTGGTATAGGAAAGTTGCTAAAATAAAAGAAAAAGAAGTGGAGACTCTATTTTCTTTGTGTTTACCGCTCTTTTCAGATTAACTGTGTTCTGTTAAAGCAGACTCATTTGTACTATGCATCGTCATTATGGTTTAACAAGGTATTGCTTTTATTAAAGAAAATAAGTAATCATTGGCTGAGAGCCAGAAGCGATTTTGCCTCTTTTGGCAAGAATATCAGAAATGACAAAACTGAGGTATTTAAATGATGATCCATCATGTCAGCAAATGTCAAATAAATCCGCTTAGTAGTTTTGCTACAATTACCATTCCCAATGTGTCACTGTTCGTGTTTCCAATTTGAACTTTAACATACATAATTAATCATTTTCTTCAAAAAAAGAAATTTGTTACAGTCACCTCCGACTCTCAACCAAGCATAAAATATGCATTTCCCACCTGCTTTAGAAGCCATAAGATGTTACAGTAATTTGTAGTATTGATAGTAATGGCATTTTGCAGGTGGGGACAATAATACTGATAATCGTTCATGGTGTAGGGAGGGAGGGGCTTGATATAAATTATAGTATGTGGTAAAAGAAGTGAAGGCAAAATCCAGGTTTAAAAACCACAGATACTGGAAGAATAAACTATGAAATGGAAAAAAAAAAATTGATAAATAGAAACGAAAGAGACCAAACAGCACCTTGACATGGATGGCAGGTACTTCTATAAATGAATTATTAATGGTTAAGGTTGAGCACATATCAAAATGCAAGGTACCCTATGACCAAGTGATGATGGGGGTCACAGCCTCTTCTGGCACCTCTTATGAAATGGTAAAGGGTGCCAATGTGATTAATGTGAAGCACAGCAGTAGCATCAAGGTAAAAGGAAAATACAGCCCACACTAACACTGCTGACACTGTAAGCGTGGATCTAACTATGTGAATGGGGTCATTGCCCAAGAAACACTCCAGGTGTTGATCTACATGAGCCATTCATCGCATGGGACTCACATCAGTGGTTTATCTACATTTCCAACCTTGGCTCAAAACATTCAAGATAATGAAACTTTACCAAGGCAAACATATAAAAACTTAAATTTGCCCAAAAGGACTGCACCTTAAAAAACCCACATTCAAAGAAAACCCCAGTCATCTTTATCCTCAGAAATCCACTTTAAGTTCGCTGTAAATCGACGAATTCGATTCACTTAAGTACATTGTACTTGTCTTTGCAGTGCAATTAGTCTCTATCTCTACTCTGTTCCACGGGTGTCAAATTCAATCACTTGGGGCCAAACTTAAGTGCCTTTAGGTTGCCGGCCTAACTGGATAAACACTCATTCAGCAGTGGAAAACAAAACATTTTTAAAACAATTATATAAACAAATTAAAACAGACAATAATTATTAAAATAATAACAGATCAAGGCATATCAATTTTCATTCTCATGCATATGTCAGAGCTAGATGGTTGACATCTAGGTAGCAAGTAGTTTACGTTTGGAATAAGTATAAGATTCTGTGTTATGGGTGTCATGGATATTCTCAGGATGGACTGCCTAAAATTATCTCACGGGCCAGATATAATTGTTTGCTGGGTCGACATGGGTCTTGAGTTTGACACCTGTGTTCTGGTCAGTCCTCAGTCCAAACAGTGCATCAGTGACTCCATAAGTATCAGCAGGGATAAAAGACAAGGACAAAATATCATGTAACGAATCATAAGTTTATGCATTACAAAATATCACAAAGTATCCTGGGTTTGAAAACACATGCTTTTATTCACAAAATGTATTTGGCACACTCTGTTTTCAAACCACCTGATTCGGGCATTATACTGTGTCACTCAATGTGACTGATGACACAGCTGCTCATCAATCAAAATATGGTTGAACCTGCTCTAATGGCCACTTGTATAAGACAATCTCCTGTACAAAAACGACCTCCTATCGCCTTCCTTGTTTATTTTTTACATTATAATGACACCGTGTGAGAAGGCCACCAGTCTAAGATGGCCACTTTTCTCCTCAACAATGGGTGACCAAGTTAGACAGTTTCAACTGTATCTTATTTGAAGGCCTGCATGCATTGCCTATAGTAGAGGCCTCATCATTTTCTTTGCCTCGCTATTTTGATACAAAAGAGGATGAGGCAATTTTAATCAATCAGGTCTAAAAAAATAGACACGTGTAGTTCTGATTTACACCAGGGGAATGTCATCAGCACTATCTATGAATATAGTCCTTGGATGTCTTTCTAGTCAGGATAAAACCTGTATTGCTTTAAAAAAAATTTTAAGCGCATATTTCCTTTTTTAAAAAGGATGGTGAATAAATTAAACTTGACTCTTGATGGATTGTAAATGTTTTACTGCCCCTTTGACACAATTTGCATCTTTATAAGGAGGGATGCCTCGCCCTGCCACTCAGGGTCACGCCATCCTCGCCGAATGGGATGCAGTATCCAAGCAGACAAATGGAGATACTTGATAAAAATAATTACCTCACACAGGAATTGTACTCATATTTTCTTCATGCAATAGCAAAGAACCTAACCATTTCACCATGGATACTGCAATTTTTGACAATTACACCAGTGACATATAACCCGTTGTGTGCTATCTCCGTCTATTTCACCATCCCCCTCTTACTCATATGCAATATTTATTCTAAAGTTAAAGTTCACACAATCCTTTTGAATTATCATATTTTTCTTAATTTTTATCATTTTTTCCTTTGTCGGTCACTCCCTCATTCACATCTTTGGAAGCACACAAAACACTCTTAAACACACACATACACACTCATGCACATACACACATATGTACACAGCACATGCACTCATACATTTATACACTTATATACATACGAACACACCTGCTACCATATATTTACACAAGTTCACACAAACACAGACAAACGCCAAAACACATACTCAAAACTCTCACTAGCATGCACAAGCACACACACAATAAGTAGGCGTTCTCATGTACGGTACACGGGTATATTATACTCACATACCGTACATGAAATTACCTACGCACAAAAAAAGCTCACACAACTTCACTCTCCATCCCGACAACCCATCACCATCTTCCTAAAGCGATTTGCAGAGCTGGGTCGCAATGCAGCAGTGCCATCGTGGGCTGACACTAATGGCTGTTCACTGAGGTCAGAGTTTGTAGCAGCAGCCACTGTCGCAGACTGGCCATTAGGAGGAGTTATCACACAGCTCTTACCAAGTCGAGAGTCCACAATCTTTGTCACATCTACCACTCGCACACGCCCAGGGCTGGCCGTTCGACGCCGAGCTGGGTTCAAAGTCACTCCATCCCCTCGCTTACTGACAGAAGGCGGCGTGGGTAGAGGGAGACTGGCACTACCACTTGGCGCTCCTCTGCCACTCTCCATCAGCAAAGATAAAGAGGAGGGGTGAGGAGAAACAACATCTCCATCGCTCTTCGTTGCCCGTGCTCCGATTTCAGGTCTATTGGCTACGTTTACTTCCTCAGCGCCTGAATTTGAGTTCTCCGCAAGAGAACGTAAGCCTGAAGGACTCAGGCCATGATGGTCTGTCGTAGTAAGTTTGACCTGATGGCCCACTGAATCACCAGCCTCAAATCCTGAACTCGAAATTTTCAGAATGTTGGTTCCGATATTAGGGGCACCGATGTTGTGGTCAGCTCTCAAGGGGGCAATGCGGCTTGGAGTTGCAGATGACAATGCCACCTTAGAAGTTGGGCTGGGTGGGGTGGCAGGAAGAACTCTGTGAGAGGGGGTAATATACAACACAACATGGAAAGACGGCTCGGCCTGTATCACTCACACACTCTTGGACAGCAAGTGAAATGATGACAGTGCTCAATGAGACACAAGACAAAGCACAGTTGATGCCTGACATATAATATGTGTGTGTCATGACATGGCTGAATCAGGCGCTAGTCAATTTTTGAGCATATTAAGTTATTGATATCATCTTAAAGCTTATTCATTTGTCTTGCTTTCGTTGAAAATATACAAATCTATCTTGAAAAGAAGTCGAGATATTTGTAGTTGAAAGGGGTGGGGGGGTTGCATGGTGTCAGAGGTAAAATTAGCGAGAAAATGGTCCCCAAAGTTTGGTGACTTACAAAGCTTGAGTGTCCTTGGAAACTGCATACATTTTTTGTGCCTTTGACCAACATTTTTCAGTACGATAATATCACACAGAAATGTGTTTTCAAATGTATATTCAAAGGTGTTGAGCAAAAAAAAAAGTTGTTTTTTAATAGCCCGATTGATGGAAAGATATTGCTTTCTTCCTTTTCATTATTTTGATGAGCACTTGATTTCACCATAATGCCACACACATGACATAAGTGTAGAAACGTGACAAAATAGGTTGCTTGTCGCACTCAGTTGTTTCAAAATATAAGGCAAAACTTCATTTTCTCAAAACTGTGTTCTGACTGTCCAACTTCAAAAGACTGTAACTAAAACTTTGAAGCCAAAGCAGCAGGACTAAAGCCATTTATCAAAACTTAAATCGATTAAGCAAATCTCTGATTTGACACTCAAAGTGTTATATTGTCAAAATGCGACACATCACTTTTTTTGTCACCTTGCTGCTGATATTACACATACTGACGCCAATTTTTTCTTTTTTTTTAAACATAGTCCATTACTCTGGGAAGCTGGAAATCAAAAGCGCTCCTTAGATGTTACATTTCATTTATAGATTAGAGAATTGTCCCAAAGATTTTTTTTAAAGTACATGAACAGGGAACATCTCTTTATCTTTTTAAAAGGCAATTTAATCTTTCAAAATGAAATAAACATTTTGCTCCAAAAACTGTTGGCTAACCTCAACCATCAATCAAGAAGAAATTGATAGAATATCAAAGCACAATTATTTAAAAGTCTGAGGCGTTTATGGAATTATAATTTTAGACAGATACATGAATTGACAGCCAAATGAAAAAAGGATTAAAAGATGAATGAAAGTGTATGCCTTAACTGACTGATTGGCTGACGTAAGGGATAAAAATGGGAAAAATATGTCCAAAAGACACTTAATCACTGTGATATTTCTAAACTATTGTCAAATACAGAATATATGTGAGGTGTACAGACAAAATGAGTTACCTCTAGCAATCCACGAAAACATAAGTGTCACAAACCCAAGGCTGAAATAAACATGGGGGTAAAATTCGTAGATTTTCAATCATCTGCATGTCTTTTATCATTTCATACTTAAAAATTGTTCAAATTCCACCTGTGAACTTTACTGTATCTCCTGTTTCCGTGGGGCTAAAATCAGAATAGTAACTCATTTTGTCAGCATGCCTCACAAATGCAGACTGGAGAGCTTATAGTACCTGTGTGTATTGTTGAACAGCGGTTTATTAACAGCCGGGGTCGGAGCGATGACATCAGATGACAGAAGATCCTTTTCTAATTGGCTTCTTTCTTCTCGCAGTTCTGAAGAAAAAAAAGATTTCCATTGAGCTGTGAGGTCCTAAGGATCAAAAAGTTAGTTTTGGTTAGGGAGAGGATAATGTTAGACCACAGTGATGAAAATTTATTCTCGAGTTACAAATCTCAAACATCCATGACCATGACACTTAAAACTGACTTCTGGGACTATGATCTACTTTCAATGTCCACATATCGGTATCACCATTTAAAATTTGTGTCATGACACTGTGGATATAAAGCTATTGGCATACTCATAAAGCCTGCTCATTTTCCTTGCCTTTGATGAAAATAATTACGTGTGTATCTTGAATAAAAGTTGAAATATTTGCAACTGAAGAGGGGTGGGGTTCGCTAAGCGTCAAAGGTAACGTTAGCGTGAAAATGGCAACCAAAGTTTGGTGACTTCCAAAGCTATGGTGTCCTTGGAAACTGTAAATGTACATTTTTTGTGCCTTTCATACATGTTTTTCAGTAAAGTCCATGCAGGAATGTGTTTTTAAGTGGACATAAAAGGTGTGGAGCTAAAAACCCAAAAAAAATTATAGAAATTGCCAAAAGGGCAGAAATATGTTGATTTGTTCAATTTCATTCTTTTGAAGGGCACTTGATTTCATTATGATGCCCATACATATCTGTGGTTGGATTAAACAGAATTTCAGAAGTGATATGGGGAGAGAGAAAAGTTTTGTCTCGAAGAATATTGGCATCAGTCCTCATTTTTAAGTTCATCTAATACAGAAAAACTTCCAGAGAGGAGGCGATTTTTGTAACGAAAATAAAGCTCTCACATTCTACATACAAGATCTCAGGTTCTAGAAAGACAAACTAAACAAGTTGTGTCAACCTTTTCCTGTTTACATTCTTTACCAACAGTGGCCGTGGATTTGTTCAACTTCCTATGCATCTAATGCTACTCACAGCCTTCCACTGTTCATATTCTTTACACTTCATGAAAGCTAATAGATGGCAGTCCTGAAACACTTTCCTCACTATAAATGAAAACAAGGCTACATCTAAAAGTCAGTGGACTACTTTTATCAAAGCAAACAACATACCTTTGTAGTAATCCCCCCAGGAGAAGCAAAGTGCATTCCTGGCCAATTCTGGCCAGTTTGAACACCAGAGTGGAACTTTTCAGTGGTCGGCTTTGGCCGGATTGAACATTAATGTCACAATCTTTGCATTTTTTCTTTAGCTGAAGCTTTAGCCAGAGTTGGCCAGGTCAAGCCGGAAAGGATTAGCATTGACAAAAAAAGTCACCTGTGAGAGTGGGTTCCCTTGATGTGTTCCTGGGCGTGATACAGTCTCGTACATCTGCCTGACAGTCGAGACAACCTTGAAGAAACTGGATGTCACGGAGAAGCTGGTTTACTTCATCCTCAAGTGTCTTCCTGAAAAACAGAAGGAGGAGTTTTCAACGGAACATATTATGTTCGTAAAAGTAATTTGCAGCTGTTTGGCAAAAGAGAGGGAAAAAAGGTCACTAGAGTTATTGCTGTTGGTTATGTAGACCTTTGTCCAGTAACCCATGGGCTTTCACAATTTGATTTAATGCCATGAAATAATGTGGGCGGATTTACTTTCACTGCCATTCTGTCTATATTTTTACTTTTGTAAAAAAAAAAAAAAAAAAGAATGGCAAACACACTGAAGCTGTGTTTTTGGTGGGTGAGCGAGAGTGGCTGTGTTTCCAGATCCTTCATTGCATTGGGTTTGATATCAAAAGTAAAAGTAGACTGTGGGTGGTTGGCAGGTGCTCTGGTGTGGTTTGCTTCTTCTCTCCTATGAAACATCTATCGTCCTTATCTCCCCACTTCTTTTTTATGTTTGTTACTCTCTTGTAACACCTCTAATCTTGTGGCGCTCATATGACCTTATGCAGTTGCGAGCACCGTTAAACCTCTACTAAAACAAAACTAAAAGTAGACTATCATATAAATAAATAGCAAAAGAATTTAAGACATCGCGTAAATAGCTAAAAGCTCAGAACAATCTCAACTCATTTTTCAGTGTCTCATCACCACACAAGCAGCAAAATCCAGCAGCTTACTACCTTCACGTGCCCCCAGTATCCGCCAGTTCATGCTTCACAAATTGGTCTTGTCAGCCATGTTCAAGTCCCCAAAAAGAAAAAGAAAAAAAAAACTTACACGAACAACATCAATTGATCAACAATCTACTATTACTACTATTACATAAGGGACAAGAGTTTGTTTTAAATTTTCTGAGACAGCCACTATATATATATATATATATATATATATATATATATTATATATATATATATTGATTTATCTCACCTGAGATTTTCACAAACCCTGTCAAAATCTAGGTAGTTGAGCTGTTTGTTTACAGCCTCAATTCCATCTTCCAGTTCATAAGCTGCACTCAGCCTGTACAAAAGAATGCAACAGATGTCAAATACTCATCATTTGAATCCTTCAAGTTTTACTACAAGCTGAGAACAAAATATTCTAAAAGAAGAGAAACAGCTGGCGAATTTATCACTTATATCTACAAACATGTTATATGTAACAAATGTAGGTGATTTTGAACAGTCGATCGAGAGCTAAAGGTGGCTGTGACCAAATTCTTAGTTTTGTGGAGAAAAAGACTTTTAGGGCAAGGAGTACACTGGAAATGCACAGCACAGACATGGACATTTCTAAATTGCAATTGTGGCAGAACAACTAAGAATCTTAGTTAAGATGCAAACTTATTTGATATAAAATTTACCAACATGATGGAATATCATGTGAATGCTCAAAGTTTACTTTTTTTTTTGCATTAAGTCAAAATAGACACAGTCACTTCTTGTTCTAAACTGATGAAATAATTTTCAATAAAATAGCACCTGCTATGGAAAAGGAAAAGGTCTAGACCACAAACCAGTCGGTAGAAAGCAAACAGGGCTCAAAATATCTCTACTCACTTCAAATTTCTTTTCTCTTTTTCCACATATTAAAAAGCCTAATATTTTGTTTAAAGATTTTTAAAATAATAATTTTTAAACACTTTCAAAAAAGCAAGCAAAACAACAGTTGCCTCATGTGTTCACTGTTAGATGTACTGTTTCAGCACTGTCTTATTAAACAAACTATATTTCAATATTTCATTAATACAAGGCACATGGTTCTAAATATAGACAGCAATACAGGCAATTACATTTTGAGACTCTTTTTCTCGATCTCCCTCTAGGAGCTGAATCAAGAAGAAATATTGACAATAGTTGTTTGTTATGCTGCAAGTTAGACTGACAAATATGGCTGCTCACATTCTGTTGCTTTAATTCTTGCTAAGATAATAAGACTATTAAGGAAAGTTTGTTTGCTGTAACCTGATGCTTCCTTTTCTCTCAATTCTATCACATGACACACAGTTGCTTCCTCCCTGACCTAATTTCCTCTAAAAAATAAGGCCATTAATAATCATTTTCATAACCTCACCTGTCTGGTGATACAACCATCAAGGGGGTTTCTCTACCATCTGAAGAACGTGATGAGTGTCCAGCTGAAGAGCCTGGTCCTAATAAGAAAAAAAGAAGTGATTGCAAGACAAATTTGAAAAAAAGATGAAGAGAATCTTCTCTGTATGTTCAGCATTAAAAATCTTAATTTATTTCTTTTTTCTTTCCTTGGTAAGTGTTTTACAGCGCTCGCAACTGCATAAGGCCATATGAGCGCATGGGACACAAGCCTAAACATTTTCAGTTGGTAGGAAATTTTGAATTTTGTCTGGGTGGCGGCCGAAGCCTACTCTTATCGATTTTAGACCACCAAGGGATCTTTAACGTGTGCAACTTGCACGCAGGACCTCCGAGCTTTTTCGCCCTTGTCCGAGAAGGCTAGGTGTAGATCTTTCCTACCTTAAGATCAGGGGTGTGGTTAAAAGACAGCTGTAAGAAGTTGCCAAGGAGTAGCAGTAGAAAGGTTGTAGAAAGAGTCAGGAGCCCAGAGGAGGGGGCAAAGGAGGTGAGGGTAGGGGGCAGAAAGTGGAGACGACAGAACATTGCTAGAAAGCAGGAAAGAGGGTGAAAGGAGACAATTTTAGAGAAGAAAATTTTTCCAACGCTACCCGGATTCAATCCCGGGACCTTTGAATGAGAGAAACCCTTAGCACTGCTTAAACGATTTTGCTCTGCGCTCTTTATATCATAACTGATCATTGAAGAATTAAGCAGAAGAATAGAAAAGAAACTGAAATAAATACAAAAAAGCAAACACTGCTCTATTTTCAGCTATTTTCATCTTGATTTTACAATCACATAAAAAAGGATAATTGTCTTTAAAAACTGAACAATTTGATAAGTAGCAACTAAAAAAAGCCAGTCTTTAAATGGTTGAGTCTAAGACATGCTTTGTATAAATACTCATATGCACCCCTCACGAATACAAAAAACATCACTTACGACTTTGTTCCTTGGCATAATCCAATACAGATGAATTGTGTTTCTTGAAAATATGATCAGGGTCACTGAAGAAAAAAAGCACATAAACATTGTTAAATGATATCTCTTTTAAACATTTGCATTTTCTACAGCAAAGTTAGGCACAGATGTTCCCATGGTTAGAATATTACCTATTTGGAACCTTCAGTAATTTCATTATAAAGAAGAGAGTAAAATAAGCAACAAATTAGTTATTTCAATGGTCAAATGCATATTTAATTCTGTTTTTATTTTGCATTTCAAAAGCAAAAACATAATTCTCCATAAAAGTTTGTTTTGTGGAAATATATACCCATTTGTTTATTTTCCAACTTAGATCAATCCCCTTCATTCTTCACATTACACATAATTTCTTGATAAAATCTTTTTTCAAAATTAAATAAAGTTTGTGACCAACAGAACAATAATCCTTATGACTTGGCCCCACTTTGAATCTTTTTTTTTTTTTGCTTTCCAGATGATTTGATAGAAAAGTGCATACCTTTTACTTCTATACATCCTATATATGCCCACAAGCAAAGACTGACGACTTCTGACTAAAACTGTAAAAATAGTGTTAACCCTGTGGGAACAGAGCAACCCAGAGACATCACCCTGGCCTACACTACAAATAGAGCACCAAACAGCATTCACAATATACATTCAACATGTATATGATCCATTGAGAAAGGTCCTTATTCTAAAAATTACCAACATTTCAGACATAAATTAATGATCTATTCACATTAAAGGAAGCCCAGTATAACATTTAATCAATTACATAAAATTATGCTCACACCAACAGACCAGTAAAAAAGTTTGTTCAGAGAAATGTTAATAACTTTCTTGTTTATGATCCAATTGGAATCAAAATTGATCGAAAGTCTGGACATACATCCAAATTATGTTTTCATAAAGTTCATTGCTGTTGCACAATAGAAAGACGATAAAGCATGTCACCGCTATACTTCAGGCTTTTGCAGTGAGGATGTATCAGCAAACAAAATCTCCCAAATCGCCATGAGCATTATTTACTCGGGCATACGGGATAGATATCTGTAACAAACAATCTGTCCCGAGCAAAAGATCCATTTTGAAATGTTCTGCAAATTTTGAAAGGTTTGGGTCTGTAGAAGATAATAACACGAATTTTAAGCCCTGAGTAACACACGGTAGGCAGCCTGCAAAAACAATTCACTCTTGAAAAGGTTAGGTTGGCCTGTGATTCGGGGAATTCTGACCAATACCTCGTCATCCTACCAAAGTTCTGGAGAAGTTTGGGTCTATTTTTTCAGGATGAAGGGTGACAGAACCAGATCTTTCAGCAAGATGGGGCTGCTCCTCATGACGCCAGAGCTGTTCCACGATAAATCAGTTACCATTTTGGTATCAGGACAGTAGTTTCGACTGAGCACAACAGAGTTCGAAACAACCCAGACCTGAGTTCACAGGACTTTCAATATTGGATATATATGTTTGAAGGACAAACTGTCTGGGAAAACGTTCGGAAGAATCCAAAACTTGAAAGAAACCATCACAGAGGGCACAAAAGAGATCTCTCCCGAGCAGTGTCAACGCCTGATTGTCAATATCTCTCCACCAAGCAGAATGTGCTTTACTCGAAATTGGGGGTGTCTGGAGCTTTGTTTTTATCTGTCATATTACATTGTTATTAACACATAATAAATCTGGATGGGTGTACCATGTTTCTGCAAGCTTCGATGTTTGTAGGCCTACCTTTATTCTAAGCAGATCGGCTTTCTTTTGGATGAACCTTTTTTCTGGTCACCTGGTATGCTCACTCACTTCTAATAAGCAAAAGAATTTAAGACATTACATTCTCTGACACAAGTCATTAATTATCCCCTGCCACCCCACCCTTTTCCCAAGAAGTGAAAGTTGACTTTTAAAATAAAATAAAATTAATTTCTATTGTCCAGACATTGCCACTTTGGTTTAGTGTTTCATCACACATACACACACATGCACAGATACAAACACACACACACACACACTTACAAACACACACACACATAAACACACACTAATATGCATATGCACATATCATACTCTCTCACACACATATATACACATACACACATACTATGCACTTACACTCACAAACAAACCCACATTCACACGTATAGGGTAAAAATGATGTTTAAGTTAGACACATAATCAGTATTTTTATAGTAATAGAATAGTATACTGACATGAGACAAATGTCACAATAATTGTTAGCAAGCTTTTTTCCCTAATAAACACTCTCTCGACTATTAAGTCAGCCTCACATCTGCTTTTTTTTTTCACCTCACCCAGCAAGTTTCAACAAACATTCTGTCTCACCAGGATTGAGCCTTTCAGCTCAGTGAATAGAACGGCAAAAAGAAGAAAAAAAGATACTCGCTACCTAGAGCCTATCCTGAACCACTGTCCACAAAGTAAACATCAACATTATGCACATGTTAAGTAAAAAGGTGAGTTCGGTGCAACAGATTGCAAAAGAAAGCCTTCCAATACTGTGTAGGTCTACACTTGACTTGGAAAGGAGGTGGCAGGCCAGGAAGATGAGTCGCAAAAGTTAATATATACTACTATTATTAATTATGTAGACCAGCTCACACACTCCTAAAGTCTCAGAACGTTATATTGCATCCTCCAGACCATGAGGATTATGCAGAACAAAATGCAACAACCAAGTACTTCACTTACAAGCCCTTCCTCTTTGCCTTTTCCTTCACACTATCGACAAAGAAACAGATCTCTTGTATCAGCCTCTCTCGTTGGTTTGGTGGCTCAGGTAAACCTCTTCGGGCAGTTGCATTGTTTTCTTCTTCATCTCTCATTTCACGCCAAATGTCCAGCAGCATATTAACCTGTTCAACAATGGAAAACATAAAAAATTATAGTCCCTTAGAACAAAAACAGATGAACCATTTGCTGTAAAAAAACACAATAACACAAAACTTCAGCATGAATATAGTAACTTCAGCTCTGCAAAAAGAGAAAACCTTTTCAATGTTTTTGTGTATGTAAAACAGTAGGTGGACCACATAGCTCGCTGATTTATATAATCAACAATATGTCCTGAAACATTTGTCACATATTTTTTGTACTAGAGCAGTGTCTTAAAACACTGATGTTTAGAATTTTTACTGAAATGGTTTATAGAGTTTATATGTAACATATGTGGCCACATTTCCTGTAGTATAGTATAGATGCTACAAATGTACTTGCATAATATGTTGTTTAAGTCCCAACTTAGACAAAGCAAACTGAGTATCCAAATTCTTTGATTACTAGCACTTTAAAGATTAAGGTGAAATATAAAAACAATTTGGGTTTGTTTGTTTTTTCACATATATACAAAAGTTGACTGACTGAATCACCAGCTCAGTAATGAGTATATAATAAAAGATCTAGAATGCTCAATGATACAGCAGATGACATAACACATTTCCAGTGATCATACTACGCACTTTAATATGTTTGTTGAGCAAACAACAAAATTACAGTGACATATATGTTCAGAACAGAAAACATTACCTCATCATGAAGTTCAAGGCTTTGATCAACCAAAGATACTCCCAGCATGCCTTTAAGCTCCTCTCTTTCATTGGAGCAAACATGCTGCTCAACAAGTCCCCACAAGGAAGGCGGAGGAGAATACGCCTGCATATTGTGGCACAGAGTTTCACAGTCTAGATCCCTGTCTCCTGATATATAAAAAGTATTGAGCTATTGTTAGTGCGCAATATTGATGTCTTTTAGTAAAATCAGTCATCATATATCTCTATAGCTTATTATACTAATTATGACCATTTATTACTTTCCATTATCTCAACTGTTTCACTTTACTTTGAGAAAATATAGTAGAGAGAGAACATAGATGAACATCCTATATTGTCTGCAGACTTGCATAAAGGCGCCTGCCAAGCAGATCATCTCAACTCTTAAAAAAACAAAATACAAGCAAGGCATAGTGTTGTAAACTTTTTTATCACATTAACAGTAAATAGCTAGCTGAGCACTGAAGGAAAAGAGATGTGAGCTACTGCCTCCACAATAACTCAGCATGATTTTTTATTTCAACTTAATCAAAACCAGCTGTAAAAGCACAATCAGCACGCAGACCCTTTCATGGATCCTGGAGAGGAGGGAGGAGCAGCTATGGCGTCTGCAATGATGCATATTCTCCAACCAAGTAAGTACCCAAGTAAGTAAGTCTTGCATCAGCGTTTGTCGCAGCCGCGCCCCGCAAATCGCGGTCTTGATTTTTGGCATTTTTTGGTCCGCAAATCGCGGCCGCGATTTTTTCATTTTTCAAAAAAAACAAAACCAAACAAAAAACCAAAACAAACAAAACATTAACACCGCCGGGGAATAAAAAAAAGTCAACTAAAGAAACCGAACCTCTTTGCTTTTAGAAAGAAAGTTTATTTTCACTTAAGCTTCACTTCATTTCTTTCTCACTTGTTTACATCTCGTTGATTTGTTATTTTCATGTGAAGAATATAAATAAGTACATTACATTCTATTTGTATTGCTGTTCCTCTTTTATTTTTCCCTCTTTGTTGTAGATCTATTTTAATTTGTTAGTGAGTTAATTTTTTTCTTGTTTTTGTTCTGTTGTTTTTCTATTACTTTTTTTGTTGCTGTTGTTTGTTTATATAGCGTAATAATATATCATTTAATTTGATGTTGTTCCTACCTTTTATATATATATATATATAATATATATATATATATATATATATATATATATATATATATATATATATATATAGTGTTATGGGGGCTCTCTTGGCCTAGAGGTTAAGGTGTAGGCCTCTAATTTAAAGGTCCCGGGTTCGAATCCGGGTAGTAACCGAAAAATTTTCTTCTCTAAAATTGTCTCCTTTCATCTCCTTTCCTGTTCTCTAGCAATGTTCTGTCGTCTGCATTCGTCTCCTCTTTCTGCCCCCTCCCCCTCACCTCCTTTGCTCCCTTCTCTGGGCTCCTGACTCTTTCTGAGTCTTTGTACTGCTACTCTTTGGCTCCTTCTTACTGCTGTCTTTCCACCACACCCCTGATCTTCTGGTAGAAAAGATCTACACCTAGCCTTCTCGGATGAGGGCGAAAAGTCTCGGAGGGCTCGTGTGCAAGTTGCGCACGTTAAAGATACCTTGGTGGTTTTTAATCGATAAGAGTAGGCTTCGGCCGCCACCCTTGAAAAATTAAAAAATTTCCTACCAACTGAAAATATTAGGTGTGTCCCGCGCGCTCATATGACCTTATGCAGTTGCGAGCGATAACACTTACCAAAAAAAAATAATAATAAATGTGTTATGTTAGAACGTGTCTTCACCAAAACCGAATACTGACACTGGCATTGTGTGTGACTCCACAATTTACATACATGTAATATCCTGTACTTTTTCTTGAAACACACACGTTTAGAGTTGAAACAGCCAATCTTCAGATAGGTGGACACACTACGCCCTTATTTGTTAATTTTTGTGGTTGTTTATGCGCTGTTCTAATTTTGATTTCATTCTGTTGTGAAACCTTTCTTTTTCATGATTTTACACTCTGTGCGGCTACAAATGATATTCTGGATGCTTAAAACTGAAAACAAGAAATTCTAGTACTTTAGATTAAGTTACGTCTATCAACATCATATACACGTCGTCACAAAGAGTTGAAAGCTTGAAAATTAATGGCAACTTTGGCCATTTTTGTGGCAACTTTTGGCAACTTTTGGACAAAAAAATGGCAACAAACGCAGATGCTAGGTAAGTATACGCATCGTTTTTCTTTATCGGGAAAATTAGAAAACAGAACACACTTGATTTTTAAAGATAATAAATATGAACAAGCTAAATAGCAAGGAAAGAAGAAAGACTTACAACTAAAAAGAATTAAGAGGTTAATTTTTCTTCATTTTCAAGCTATGAGCTCATTCTATCAGAATATCAGAGATAAAGTTTCAAAACACAGTTTACAGAAAGTCCGAAATTATAAATGTTAAGGTAAATGTGTCTACATAAATCATAAATGCAAACAAACTTTGACTGACATAACAAACTGAAAGTAGTTTGGAACCAAGTTACATTCTTGTCAGTTCTAAATAAAGAAAATTACAATTGAGAATAAAAATAGGCATACGAATAGATCATGTAGATCTAGATCTAGATCTAGATCTAGACCTAGAATAGATCTAACTAGAGTCTATATACTAGATCTATGTCTGTCTACTATAGACACCTGATCAGTGTCAGATATGGTTATGAGTTTTTTAAGATTTCATATTCCTCGTCAGGCTATTGAACAACAGTCCAATTCAAAGAAGTATTATTCAAATAAAAGTCAGTGGCACTTTATACTTCTAAAATAAAGTACATGTCTCAACAAACCACTTTTCCAACAGTTTACTCATAACATCCGTTCTGTATTTCACTCCCGCATTCCCTGTAAACCACCATATTGTTTATCACAACGGCTCTGGGTCAGTGTAAAGGCCTTTTTTAAAGCTCCCACCCAAAGTTCTCAAAATGTCACATTCTTTTAGAAAATGTCTTCATATTCCATATCATTATAGTAGAATAAATATAATTTACATAACCAACTTCAGACTTGTATACATGTATCGCTATTTGAAGCAAACAAACTGATGCTTTTGCAGGATATTAATTGCATGGGAAAATGTAACCACCTGTCCGTAAGTCTCAAGGGAAATAAGTCATTCAAATTCAAGTAAACGCGATCTCTGTAGTAAGGGAGACAATTCAGTTTTTAAGTGCTTCAGAATGGCATGCTTTTCTGTCTTTTAATTGAACTTCCCTGTCAGGAAAGCTTTCAATGTTTTTGGACCCCGTATGAAACTTTCTCTCTCTCTCTCTCTCTCTCTCTCTCTCTCTCTCTCTCTCTCTCTCTCTCTCTCTCTCTCTCTCTCTCTCTCTCTCTCTAGCTC